>NW_010264776.1:0-19693 GCF_000690775.1 Eurypyga helias
TTATAAATTACAATATTTTTTTTCCTTCATGGTAAGACCATTCTTATTTACAGTGAGTCTAAATTTCTTAGCCTCAATTCATATCCATTGTTTCCTGACTTACTTATCCCTGTGTGCTTCTGAAAAGTATCTGTCTCCACCTTACCTACACCCTCCCACTATGTAGTTATAGACATCAATAGGATCTCCCCTTTGTCATCCAAAGGTTGGACACACCTTGAGTCTGTGTGATGGTGTGTGTGAAACCTACTTCGTTTTGACCTTTCTTGTAGAAAATACATTCCTTAACCAATTTGTTGTCTCTCCATTGGATTCATTTAGGTATGTCAATGTCATTTGCTAATGCTAGCAGACAATTTTAACATTGAGTTTCAAATGTGCATAGCAATCATCTTGGTCTTTTTAACAATATTTAAATAATTTCTGGCCTACCTTATTGAAGTGTAAAGCTCTTTGACCATAGCAGGAACTGAAAGTTCTGCTGGTTTTCATCTAGAGATGCTTTGTTTGGTTTCCACATCTGGCTTTTGTACATAATAATATATTTTAAATATTTTACTGTATACTGTTAAAAAATACTGTGTTTTTTCTTATTGTTGACATGAGCATCAGTAACATCTCAGAAAATATCTACCTTCCCCCTCTTCAATTGTGTTACTTATATTGTGTAAAGGGCACTATACTAGCAGCAGACATGAGATGATTTATTTATGATTTATTTAGTCTGGTTTTGTCTTTTCAATAATCTATGTATGGGTACTGGAGGGGAGATGTTAGATCAGCTATTAAGCCATTTTCTTCAGGCTGAACAAGAGTTCATTTTGCCTGTGCTAACTGGAAAAGTGTTCCAGCCCCTGAGCATTGTGGTACCCCTCTGCTGAACTCATTCCAGTTTATGCCTTTTTTGTAGTGGAAGGCCAAAACTGCAATATTCTGGATGTGATCTCATGAGTACTAAGTGCAGAGGGGTTACTGTTTCCCTCAGTCTACTAGATTTACTCAACACAGCTGAGGATCTTTGTCACCAGGTCACACTGCTGGCTCATGTTCTCTTCTGTAGTGCGTTTCAGCAGAGCTGTTCTGCAGTAAGACAGTCCCCAGCCTGTATCATTGCAAGGGTTATTACTTCCCAAATACATGACTTGGCATTTGTTTTGTTTAATGACAAGAGGTTCCTGTCAACCTTATCCTCCCTCTAGCCTGTCTAGGTTCTTTCAAATGGCCATTTTCCTCGCAAATATCAACTTGTCCTCCATAGAATGATGAGTCCATTCTGTTTTCTTCCATTGTCTCCAGTGAAGATGGTATATACAAGCAGTCTTGAGATAGTCCCTTACAGGACTCCACTTGTTAGTGGCATCCAGGAACAGTTTAGTCCTTTAATCTCTACCTCTGGGCCTACCAATCTAATCAATTTTTTACCAACCTAGTTTAACATCCATTCAGACCATAAAACCCCAGTTTGGGTACATGGGAAAATAGTGCTTAAAATATTGACTTGAAACAAGTCAAAACAAATTACATATACTGCTTTTCCCTCATTTACAAATTAATCCATTTTATTATAGAAGATAAATTTTTGGCAAATCCCTGCTGACTGTTCCCAATTACTTCCCATATGCTCATAAATGTATTCGAAGAGGATTCACTCCATGATTTTCCCAGGGAGCAAAGAAAGACTGGCTAGAATGTAGTTCCCTGTATTGACACTTTGCTCTTTTTTTAATGTGTGCAGCATTTACCATACTGTAGTTGGGGTCTTTCTTGCACTAGCGTGAGACGTGGCAGGTGGAGAGCAGGGTTCTTTCTGAATCTCAGTAAAAAAGACAAGGCAACAAGTAATGTATTAAAATAGCTGTTTTAATAAGACAGATTAGAAATGTGAATACCACATTCTTTCACATGCTGGGAAATTTGTTTTCATGAAGCATTGGATAGGCTACATTTTCCCACACCATGCTCCACATATCCCATCCCTTGACTGGTTCAATGTTTCTCCTCTACCACAGTACATTTTGTCTCCTGTAAGAAACAAACACACATATCTTCTGACAAGTTGGAATATTATCTCTTTTGTAACAACCACCAGAGCACAGCACTGGGCGCTCCAGCAGATTCCCTTACAGCAGCTATTCATGCCAATGAGCTTCTTAATCTTTAAGTCCAAGGCCCAGTAGAGCAGATATGGCTTGCCCAGGATCATTAAACCTTCAGATATGACATCTTCTGCAAAACTCCCAATGCAGGAACTCCTCTGAGATCCATGACCATTCAAAGATGACAGTAAGTGACTTTACTACAACATCAACCAGTTCTGTTAGCACTCTTGCATGCAGTCTATCAGGTGCCGTGGATCATGATCCCTCAAGGAATCCCTGACTTGACCCTTATCCACTGCTGGTAGTTATTCTCTTCTTTGAATTCTTTCAGTAATCACAGAAGTATAACAGATCTTGCTGGTGAACCTCGTGATGTCCCTTTGACTTGCTGTGTTCCATACCCCCTCGGAATCCTCTCACACCTCAAATCTTGTGAACTGTTGTGATAATAACAAAAATATCACAGTCCTAAACTCAGGGAAAAAAATAAAACCAAAGAAAATATTTATTCCAACATTTATTCTTATTCCTTAATTTCTAAACCCCTGAATCATCTGAAGTTACAAAATGTTGTCTTTTAAAGCTGCCAAGAATTGGTGACTGGCCAGTGGAATAATATCAAGCAAAGAACCAAAAGTTTATGTAGAGAAACAACTGCTAGCTGTTGAACTTTGAACATGAAAATTCTAGCTTTTCAGCAAGTTGGACATGCAATCTGATCATAGGGCCTCAGAAATCACTGTGAGGAAGCTGGTATTGGGTACTTTAAAATGAAAATGGATATGATCAAGATGTTTTGTGTTCAGGAAAATAATTTCTATTGGCAAGGATATCAGAGTGGAGTAAAAGTAACCCATAACCTAAGAGAATAGTCTGTCAACATGCTCAGTTAAAGGGATGCCAAATACTTCATGACGTTTCCAAATAGAACACAAAGAAGAAAGAGGTGAAACAGGGAAGAAAAAAATAAATTATCCTATACTGGTCAGATCACAAGGAACAAATATCTAACACTGTCAGCATAAACTGGGATTTTGTATCAAGACAATTAAGTCCCAATTTCAGTGAATCACAGATCTGCTATAAAATTAAGATGACCTGTTTCTTGACCACATATACCTGGGGCAAGGCAAAGAATTTATCTACTACTCTGTCATGGTTTAACTCCGGCTAACAAAAAACCATGAAGCCGCTCTCACAAATCCCCCTCCCTTAACCTCCAGTGGAGTGGAAGAATCAGAGGAAAAAGAAATAAGGAAGCTCATAAAATTGAGATAAGAACGATTTACTAATTAAAACTAAATTAATATATACAAGTGCTACTAATAATAAATAATTAAAAAAATAGAAAATAAAAAATATGATACAATATGATACAATTCCTTACCACCCACTGCCCGATGCACAACAGGTGCTGAGTAGTGGGAGTCAGACCCAGAGAGCCCGAGAGCCGCAGCCCAAGAGCGATCGCAGGCCGAGGGCCGCAGGCCGAGGGCCGGAGCCCGAGCGCTGCAGCGGCAGATTCCGAACAAACCCTGTCAGTAATAGCAAGACCGAGAAAACTAAACAAACCCATCAACTCCCTCAGGAAAAAGCCAGCACAGGAGTTAGCAAAGCAGCTAATGCAGGAGTCAGGAGAGTGTCAGCAAGTGTACGGGAGTAAGTGAGAGAGAGTAAGGGAGAGTGAGTGATGACTCCCGGACCCCCTCCTCACCTCTGCCCTGAGCATGACGTACTATGGGATGAAATACTCCCTTGGTCAGTTGGGGTCAGGTGCCTGAACTGTGTGTCCCAGCACTGCCTGTAGCGAGACAGCGAGAGCTGGGAATGCAGCTGCAGGATCAGAAGCAGAGAAAGACCTTGAATTCAGTGCAGGCATTCCCCAGTGCCAGCTGAGAACTGATCAGTGCTGCTCTCTGCATCCAGGAACATCTTCCTAGCAGCCATGTTAAAGAGAGTTAACACTTTCCTGACTGAATCCAGCACATACTCAGAAAATAATGTCCACTTGTTAGTATGATTGGAACAATATGAAATTCTTCAAGACTGCAGTAATTAAAAATAGAGAATTTTATGGCTCAAGAAGTCCCATCTTACTTCACAGACAGAGAGAAATCAATGGTTATGTTTGTACTGAGAGAATTACATGATCAAGTCAAGTCTTTCAGTTTCCAAGAAGGAAACTATCCAAATGTATTTAGAATATTTACAGTGAGGATGGAAAAATGTGGCTTTCTTGATATGTTGCATGAGGGTAAGAAGCCACAGGTCATTTAATCATTGTTTAAAAACTGCTACAACAGTTGGAAATGTAAATGCATGGTTCCCACCCTTGAATACTTGAAAAGCAGTAAGAAAGCAAATTTAGCTATACAGCAAAAGCAGGCGGCAAAGATGGAGTAAAGATCTCTACATAGAAATGTTGAAAGATGCAACTTCTCTGTCATTAGATAATATAATGAATTTCAGGAACTGCTGAGTTGGAGAACATAGACTGCATTTCTAATAAATCAACGGATGCCTAAACAACAGATACAAACCGAAAAGCCAATAGAAGGAATAAGTAAAAATCTGCATGAGTCTTGGATGAACTTACCAGCATTAACCAGGTTTGGTCCGCAAATGCTGAAATGCCAGTTAACATTTTTGTAATTAGTTTTCTTAGCACTGAGCCAAGTTTTAATGGCAAGCATAGCTTTTTTTTTTTTTTTTTTACTAGCCAGCACGTGGGGCATGAAGCATGAAGAATCTCAACAGGATGTTGAAATCAGGTTTCTCTGCCTTTAGAAAAGAGTAACAAATTATGGCTAGAAATAAGTCAGTCCCTGGAATTTCCAGAAGCTGTTTTAAAATTCAAAATGCAAAAAATTTATAATTAAATAAGAGAATATACTGATTTTATTTTTCATGTATACCAGTAGTCAGGTATTACTCATAGAACTTCTGTGTTCCTTTCTGTGAGAAAAACAAGCCCTTAAATTGTGCTAAGTAACCTAAAATGATGTTCTGCTTTTAGAAATAACAGAGGACATGTTGTAACACTGAAGAATATAGCCTACAGCTTCTTCATTAGAATTTCATACTTCTACCTCAGTCTTTAATTAGAATGTAAAGTTGAGATCTAAATCACTAGTTAAACCCAAATTACAGCTGGATTTCCTGACCTTTAGCTGAAGTGTCCCTTTCATCTGAAGGTTTGGTAACTTTTTTGCTTTTAAGAAAAGGAACAATTTGCTCTGGGTTAATGTGATTGTCTGCCTAGAGGCAGATTTTCAAAACATGTGTAGATGCAAGTATTACATGTGTAAGAATTGCATTTCTCCAGGCAAACTGACATTTCAAAGTGCAAATTGGATGGAGGAAAATGGAATTATCCAGTGTGCTGGTTTTGGCTGGGACAGAGTTAAATTTCTTAGTAGCTAGTATGGTGTTATATATTGGATTTGTGCTGAGGAGAGTTTGGATAACACAGGGATGTTTTCATTATTGCTGAGCAGTGCTTACGTAGAATCAAGGCCCTTTCTGCTCCTCACACCACACCACCAGTGAGTAGGCTGGGGGTGCACAAGAAGTTGGGAAGGGACACAGCTGGGACAGCTGGTCTCAGCTGACCAAGGGGATATTCCATGCTATATGACATCATGCTCAGCATGTAAATCCAAGGGAAGAAGAGCAAGGGGGTATGTTTGGAGTGATGGTGTTTTGTTTTTCCATGTAACTGATATATGTGATGGATACCTGTTTTCCTGGAGATGGCTGCCTATAGGAAATAGTGAATTCTTAGTTTTGCTTTGCTTGCGTGCATGGCTTTTGCTTTACTTATTAAACTGCCTTTATCTCAACTCATGATTTTTCTCACTTTTACTCTTCTGATTCTCTGCCCCATTCCACCTGGGGGTAGTGTATGAGAGGATGTGTTGTGCTTAGTTGCTGTCTGGGGTTAAACCATAACATTCAGTTTACACATTCAAAAGTTAGTTTGAGTCGACTTGGACAGATATGTGACATGGCAATAGGAAAGCATTCTGAGAACAGTTGTTTACAAAAACATCCCCAGCAAAGTACACATTAGGCAGCATGAGCTGATAAGGAAAGAAATAGAGATTATTTCTTTATATGTAAGAGGAAGAAGAAGTCAAGGTTCTTTCAAGTTCACAAGAAGAGAAAGCATGATGTGTTTATTGGAAACAGGACCAGCAGGTGCTATTTATTGAATTGATATTTATTGAAGAAGCCTAAAAAGCACAAAAAGAACGCCAGGATTATTTTTAATGCAGAAAGAGCACTCCTGTAAGGAGTGTGTATTAATGTAGCCTGTGGTTTATTTAAGAAATAATTTATCATGAAGTTACTAGAAGTCTGAAAACTAGAACCATAAAAATATTTGCCCAGGTCACTTCTGTCAACAAGAATAATGTTCTTTGAGGTTCAGTTAGAGCTTTGTTATCCTGAAAATACTCAAATTTCATCAGTTACATTAAGTGTTGCGACTCATCTGCCCTAAATGTATACAAGTAAATTAACAATCTACATCTAAGATAGTCTCATGGCCTGTGTTACATAACTACTCCAAGAGGAGATAAGTAGCCCTCTGTTGACTCATCTTCTTTGATAGTAAAGAGGGATTAAAGTGAAAAGTTAGGATTTTAAGGTTATGTTAAAAATTTAGATTATCTAACTAATAAATATGTAAGTTTGGCAGATTAATCCCACAGACATTTGTAGAACAACAGCTGCACCAGATGCTGCAGAATTCTACTTTACAAGAAAGTGAAAGCTCTGGAGCCAGACTTTGCTGGACCTGAAACTGTCATAAAAGTCTGCTAGTACTGATTTGAGGTATTGTCTGATGTTATAGTAATCTTTAATGTCAAACAATAACAGTTATTTCCTTTTCTTTTTTTTTTCCCTGTCTCAGTAAATGAGTTAAAGATGTCTAGTGTTACACCATCTCCTTTCTTTTTAGCAGGGTACAAGAAGAAAGAAGCGTGATTAAACCAATTTTCTCTGAATAATGGTTCATGCATCTCTGAAGTGTGTCTCCTGATGTCTGCTATGAACTTTGCAAATTTTTTATATTTTTTCCTTCTTTTCATTATATTGTTAAGGTCTTTACATTAATACAGCTTAATTTAATGAGGTTATTCATGGTCACTATTCTTACTTGTAGAGGTATATCTTGATATATATTCTAATAAAATATAATCCTATTTAATTTGAAAAGAAAAAACAGTGTTTCTTCTGTATCATTGTCAAAAAATTAACAATTATCCCGACTGCAAAGAACTCATTTTTGTACTTGTGCCATTTCTTAACATATCTTCTTCTCACAGACTTGAATACTTTTATTCTTACGGATTTTAATCACTATATCCATGTCTGCTTTTTTAAAAATTCCAGTCTCTTTTCCCAGCAATATTCTGAAACACACTAATTATAGATTTTTTCACTAACTTTTACTTTTTACTGTCATACAGACAGGCCTTTCAACATCGCAAAGTATTAAAATTATTGTCATGTTCTTTGCTAATTATCAAGGCCCATTTTATTCCCTCCTTTGTTGTGAGTACTACTACAGTGGTGTCCCTCTTCCGTATTTTCTAACCTGTTTGTCTGATGGACTTCTGAGGGAAGTACCTCAAAAGCATATGGCATATCAACCAGGTGAAATACCTATGTGGCTACAGTCAAACTTTGCACATAAAATTCTTGAACTTCAGAGACCTAATGTATTGCAAACCTAAAATTAATTTTTAACATCCCATCATCTGATCTACACTTCATCTACGTTTGTATCTGCAGTCTTCAATGTAAGCAATCTTTAAATAAAAATGCATGTTCAAGGGTTAACCTAAAATGAATGGCTTGGGAACCCTTATTATGTTAACACTGGGCACCATAGAGACCCTGGAAGCTTGTTTAAAATGGTTACCCTCAGATGAGTTTTCCCTCTTTCTTCTTCCTCACCCCTGACAATGAATCTCAAGGCAAAAGATTGGTAGGAAAGTATCTTCCTTCCTCCTATTGCAGGCTTACAGACATTCAAGACCTTTGCTTTTTTCCCTTTTCCTTTGTTGATTGTTTTAAGGTGGAATTATGAATGGGAGCCAACCTCAAAACATATCTTTATTGTCACTTCTTTCTTATGTAGTAGCCATTTTCTTCTGCCATTTGTGACCACCTCCTGATTTTATGTAATAGATAAAAGATAACAAGTAAAAACACCGAAGAGCAAACCTGAAACAAACAAACAAACAAAAAAAAAGAGGCCTCAACTGTACCTAAATAATGCTACATCAATTTTATTCTTCATCTCTTTTTTCTGCTCAAATGCCATTGTTAAGAGGTTCTAGAAGATCAGTATGATATAAATCTGTTTAAAAAATTTCTTATCCCCAAAGAGGGATGTTCTCCAGCTGGTAGTAATGGATTTTTACAACTGTACCTCTGGGTTTCCTACCTGTTTCAGACATAGGAAATGAAGTTCTGTGTGCCCTTTTAATCACTTTTTCAGATTGGTCTGTTAATGGCTCCTTAATTACATTGTTTCAACCTTGACCATTTTTTATTTATTCTTGCCTTCTGACATGCCTTTCAATTTCAAATATTGTTTTTATTTATCTTCCCAGAGAAGAAAATTATGGTTTTTATGGTTTTCTTTAATTTGAGCCTGCCTAGCAGTGATGATTTCATCAGTGCATCCTAGTTCTGGTTCTTGTTCCTGTTCTTTCATTATGAACCACTACTGTTTTCTGGTTACTGCTACCTTCTCCATCTACAACATCGGTGACTTTACCCTCATTATCGGACAGGATTTATTTGAAAAAGGAGAATGATTCAGGAAAAGGTTTTCTTCTTTCACATTTTTGGAACTTTTGGCTGGAAAGTTTCTGCAGTCTTTCTTTAACAAATAGTTTATGATTCTTGCAAAGGTTAGCTTGCTAAACTTAGAGGTTAGCTTGCAAAACCGTACTTCGTTATATACTGCCATAATGGCTTTTGGTCTGCTCTCTTACACCTCCTTACTGTACGTCCACACAGTGTCTCATCCCATGGGTAGTCATCGGCCTTCAGAAACTGCTACTAATGATAATAGAAACAAATTCCTATAAAGTATTTCCACCTTTTCAGTGACTGATGAAGTCATAATACCCTCTGTCTGTCTACAGAAGGTGCTGTTCCCCCTCTCCATATATGCTGAATGTGTGTCGCAGGTATTAAGTGCAACACACTGCTGCAATCTAGATTGGAGGTAACCAAATTCTGCACAATCATCCAGCCATTAGGAGGCTCTTATTTAAAATTGCCACAGAAAGAAATAGTTTTCCCACAAAGGTCACAGAAGTACTTTTATTCAAACACAGTAAAGAACTAAAGAGAAAACAGTGACCATCTTATTTGGCAACAAACCTGCATTGTTTTATATAAGGGCCAAACTGGGGGGGCAGGTAGGGGGAAGAAAAGACATTTATTTTCAAATAACATTAACTCAGTCTTTCCAGCATGTTTCCTCAATCTGCTTACCTTCCTCCAATTGCTAATCACAGTACATTTGTAGGTAGAAAATCATGCCAGCTTGTATCTGATGTAGCTCAAACTAAGCATCTCATGAAGATATGCTTCTTCTGTACAACTGCAAAAAACAGACACAGAACTGTGTTTCTAGTGCCACTGAACTTTCAAGTTAATGGTAAATTGGATGCTAGCTTAATCTCACAAAGAATTTACTTAGAAATAAACCTTGGTCTCTTTGTCCTTTGCTATCATTCTAGTTCTGTTTGAAAAATCCAAGGGATTTTGAATAACCATGGGTGATCAAGACTTTTAAACCCTCCACCTTCTATGGGGTACTAGCTCTTCAGCACTGTTGTTCCATCAAGGACCATTCTTAGTCTCACCTCACTTATCCTGCACTCATGAGATGCAGCATAGGTTCTACATCTGCATTAGACAAGCTCATTAAAGTCAGTGGAATGCTCAGAGTGTTGGCTGATAGAGGACATGTAAGTATCCAGGTAGACAGAAACACCTGCTAATTGCCTGGAAGTTGGCTGATTAGTTTAATTCTGGCAAAGTACAATTTATATGCTGTCAGAATTGTTTCTTTTCTGAGATGACCAAGCTGGCTGAACTACTTTTGTACATCCTTTACTCTTCAAAATAGCTGGACACAGTTTTATGCTTAGGATATTTTTCCAGTTTTTGAGATCATGAATGTAGTGTTTGGCTCTGTGTGTAAATAATTGAGCTATAAAACTATCTTTTATTTCATTCATAAACTTGAGTCTGAGGTATGTATTGCCCATGATACTTATTTACATTTGTAAAATTATGTGCACTCCATTATGTGAGATTTGATTTAAAGAGATTTGAACAGTTTGAGGTAGAGTAGCTATTTGGAGTGTAATTAAATTATCTCACTTTGCTTCCCTGGAAACCTCAATTAGGATAGAGATATTTCTGTTGCAAATGAAGTGTGTTTTGTTGATACATAGAAGAAAGAAGAACAAAAATTGAAGGGAAGCAGTTAGGGGTGTCTAATGATGGGGAGGGAAACATGTAGCAGACACAACGGAGAATTCTCCATCAAGAAGAGGGTGTTAATGTCTCAAATAATGGCTGTAATATACATAATCCTTCAGGAATGACTATTATGGTTAATGTAATAAGAAATAAGTTAATAACACTTCAGTTCCTTCTAGCAATTCTGCTGTACTTACCTTATTTAACTGTCATATAATAGTGATGGGATGAGTCAGAGATTATGGTGTCACATTGATGGTGAACAGCTTCCTGTGGAAGGACTAGCATAAGAGGATCTTTGTCATAGATCAGGTCTCTTTTTTTATTCCTTTAATACTAAAATAATTATTACTGTAATTGTAAGAGGAAAAGAAAATTTGTTGATCTTTAGCGAAGAATCTTTTGAATTCTAGCAACTTGATAGAACACAATTTTAAGGAGGTTCAAGAGGAATCTTAACAATTCATCCCATCCTGAAGCTGATAGCTGCTTCAGGCAAGACATTCAGTGGTCTTGAACTAATTTCTTAATTTCTTTCTAATCTTTCTGTTCTCAAATTCTGCCACATCTCTAGCAGAATGAGAAGTTTATAATGAGGAGAAGTAGTTCATATAGTTGAAAACTCCAGCTACTGGTGGGACACTCACATATATAATGATCAGCAAAATGTATATGGTGATGACTGCAACAGATATGGCATTGAAGTCTGAGTTGTTTCTACATTCTGTGGTTAAGAGGAATTGTTGTCCACTAGGAACCTCCTATGAGAATCTGGAGATCATCTCTAACAAAGGGAGGCAAACTGAAGTCAAAGTCTGTGGAGAGATGCAGAAGAAGCTTTTGTACTTGTTGTACATCTGCACTGTACATGTACTGCACTCTTCTAAGACCTGTGTGAATGCCTAATGCAAAATCAAACAGGTCTTTCTTAACCCACACATAGCTTAAACTGACTGGTGGTTTCAGTGCAAATGGTCTATGTTCATCAGCTGAATATTTAATATAAGAGTAAATCAGAAAGGAAATATCCATAGAGAGAGTGGTTTATATTTATCTCTTTGGCTTGCAACTGGAAATGCATGTAGCAAAGCCTCACATTTGTCCATATATAAAGTACATTCCAGTGTGTTTGCATATAGATTACCTTCTCTGTCTACTCCAGGACTGCATCTATTGTGCAGACCATGGCAAAACTAATTTCACCAGACTCGGGATTGAATTTTATTCCTGATATCTGGCCTTAGTAGTAGTCAGTCCTCAAATACTTCATGTACTTTAAAGAATGTTTTGTAAATTACTATCTAGCTTTATTATGAACAGACCCAAATGCCAGAACATTAAAAAAAAATGGACCAGAACAGAGTGTTTATCAGATTTAATTTTACAGTGTAAAACAATTCTGACGGCTCTAAGAATAATGACTCAACCTCGTTGCACTGGAGGCATCTGTTTAATAAATCCCAATATATACAAACTGGTGTCTGCTTCATCTTAATTATTATTTTTAATTCCTCACATTCACAAAATATGTCTGAGCACTAAAAAAAAATCATGACATTCTCTTAAGATTGCCAGGACAAGCCCTAATGAGAGACAAAGTGGTGAGATTCTAAGTCTCCATCAAGCTTTCAGAGAGGCTGTCATTTATAATAAAGGTAGCTATAGACAATATTTACAATATGTTGTCTCCTTTGAATGGATAACAGTGTAACACTGACAGAGATCCTTTTAGGACCGCAGCCCTTCTATACTGATAATGTAGCAAATTAATTATTTTTTCTCTTTTCTGGACTGTACTGTCATGATTAAGATAATGCCAGAATTTATTTTTCAACTGCTTTTCGATTTTAACAAATCATCCGTAGTAAACTTGCTCTAGGTTGAAGCATGAACATGCTTGTAGAAGCTATGAATTAGGAAGTCGAATGTGTTAGAGTAGAGGTCCTTAACTATAGGGTATGTTAATATGATAATTGTAAGATTCAGTCAGTGCACTACCTGAAGACTTTAATTAACTTGAAATCCCAGTGTTGCTTTTGTTTCATAGCCATTATAGACTATTACATCTATGTATTGTCATGAGTAGAAAAGTTTTTTCTTGAGTTGAATAATAATAATAATAATTAGTATTACGGTATACAAGGTAATGTATATTTTTAAATTACAAATGCACTATATATAGGCTTTCAGGGAACAAATTCAATAGTTGATTCAAGTTGTCAGAAATAGAATTACTTTAACAAAGTGCTTCCAGATTTTTTGGTGTGTTTTTGGCAGGGCTAGGTTTACAAAACAAGATCAGGATCTACTGTGATAATGATACAATTTGGAAGGAGCTTATTATCCTCCATGCTGAGCTTCCTTTGTTTACGTGAGCAGTTATTTGTATGCTGGACAGTGTGTCCAGATCTTGAATATTTTTAGTTCTGATGGTCAGCTTGGAAAGACAACCTTCTGTCCCCCAGAATATATCCTTCACATAGTACAGAAGAAACTTTTTACCCCTCCCCAAGTCTTTTAAAAAATCATTATAAAGCTAAGGATAAGAGACATACATAAAACTCCATTTAACCATTGCACAGGTTATGATAAAAGTCAGGCTATTTGCTTTGTTCCCCTTGAATACTTCCAGAATGCTGCTGTGAAAGTCAGTTTTATCTCCTGAAGCTCAGGCCATGAAACTCCCCAATTAAAATTCTTTCACTGCTTACTATCCCTTTAGTCGTGTTCAAGGTCCTTGTCTTCACCATCAAGGCTGTACTTTCATTTCTGCTAAGTGTACATTTTTTTCTTGACTGCACACAAGTTTCCCACCTAGGTGCTGCTTTCAAATCCCCTCTCCTTTTGTCTCTGTGTTTTGTTCCCACCTGCCTAAGTTGGAACTGCATCTGAAATTCTTCTCTGGTGAGGGCACCTACAGCACCTGTGCGTCAGTCACTCCTCAGCCATGCTATCCACCCTTGCCTGCGCAGTCCTCTGATGAGAAGTGTTTTACAGCCCCTTATCTTTGCCTTGGTGGATACATGGGGGACTTTGAGAGTTGGAAGCACAATCCTCTGCAGCTTAATTTAAGAAAACAGGCTCTGTGGTTGGAGTGAGAATTTCCCACATTCCCTTTGGACTGAGTTTAGGAAAAGATCATAGCACACAAGTGGATTACATAGAGACTGCTTTAACTTCCATCAGCTATGCCATCCTCAGCAGTCCAGAGCACTGTGTGAAACCTTGAAGGAATGAGGTTTCAAAGTTCTGGGGGTTTTATGCAGTTTTAATAGCGAATATTCATCATTCCCCCTCTTCATTAAAAGAAAAAGAAAAAATCTTCAATTAAAATTCAATTTGCTTCAGTGAAATGTAGGTTGTTGGTGGTTTGCTAGAGCCTCAGATCAGGATGTAGCTTGCACATATTCCATATGTGGCATAATTTCAAAGAGAAACTATGTGAATTGAAGATGAAAGTTTGTGTTTTAAATGTCTATCCTGTGCTTGCTATCCCTTGAAATAAAATACATAAAGAGATGAATACGATGACACTGAAGAAAAAAAAAAAAAAAGCTTGGTTTGCTGGTTGGGTTATATTGAATTTATATTGCTGTACTTAAATAGTAATTTTGAGTTTTTAGGTCATGTCACAGGCAAGTGATACACCTAAACATACATGTATATGGACACAGGACAAATGTGTACAAATTAAAGATTAGATATCATCAGGTTAAAATGGCATGTTTGATCCTAAATGGAAATAAAATCTGCTCATTGCCTTGAATTTAAAGTTAAACATGAGGGGCAGATGCAAACTTCCTGCTGTGAGAAAACGAAAATATTTAGTTAAAAAAAAAAAGAACTTTTTTCTTCCTTATTGCAAAGCTTTAGGAATCTGTAAAACATGCGTAAGGAACTGGAATTCCTTATTAATTAGAAGAAATTTGATACAAGTGTTATTTCTAGAATCTGGAAAGGTGATGTGAGTGATTGGAATGTTCAGATTATATATTGCAACTTTTTTAGGAAAGCCTGAGAGGATGGGGAAATAAAGTCATTAGTATATATGGGAACAAGATCATGTCTTCACTAATACACAAGATAGTTTCAAGCAATAATCTGATCACATATATCTGTTTTTCTTTTCAGAATGTTTAATGTCCCAGAAATAATCATAATGCTAGGTAACAGATTGCAAAACAAAACCAGAAAAATACAAACAAAAACCCGTGCATTTTAAAAATGAATCTTTGTATAGAAAAAAAGAGTAATTTCATGGCCAGGAAGAATGACTTTGGTTGAAGTCCACCTTACTTTCAGCAAATAAGAAAATGTAACTTAACAAGATCTATAGTTTTTCTATCTTTGTTCTCAATATATTTGAATATATAAAGAAAATCAAAGAGGTCTTTTATTATGCCAGTTAAAAAAAAATGAACAAGTAACATGATTAAGTAAATGTAACATTTAGTCTGACAGCAATCCAAAGGAAAACAATTTAAAGGCTTCAATGGGATTAAACCGATTGAGGAAGAAAGTACATGGATCTAATTATGTGCTAATGCAATTTTATGGAAAATGGGTCTTATCAAACTTTATTTAATTTCTTCATACTTGTAAAAATTTTGTTGATAGACGTATATATCTAATAATATTAGACATATATCAGGTGTTTGACAGCATGACATGACATTCTTATATAAAAATTAATGCTATATAATATTAATGTAGCACATAAGACATGAATTAATGAATGAATGAATGGAAAGCACCTTTCAAAAAAGTAATTTCTAATCTGGAAACATCCTTAAACTCCTTCCCAATGGAGTTGTCTAGGAAAATCCAATTGGCTTTTAATATCTTTATTAGTGGCAAACATGAGAAAACAACTGCTCCTAAGGCAGGTGTTAAGTATATCCTCTCCAGTTAGCGATTCCTGAATTGTTCAGAAGTTGCACACTTGGATTTCTGTCACACATAAGGATGGATAAAATTATTTTTAGGTGTATGTTTCCTTCAGTTTTAATCAACATAAGAACTGTACTGCATACTATCAGGCTAATAATTTTATTGCATGAAACTGAAGAGATATATGTGCATGAGGTCAAAAAAGTGAGTTAATGGATGCTATAGCATGGCATAGGACAAAAAAGTCAGTTGTGGTGCAGTTTCAGCTACACTACCTGTTTGGGCTTGTTTCTAGAGTAAACTTTTGAGACACACACACATTTGCTTTGCAGGTAACTTGCCATTTTACTGTAGAAGGATCCTGGCAGCAAGTAAATCTTTAGCTACTATGACTGAAAGCCAAATATATAGAAAAAAATCAATGAGCAGAGGTTATAGCTCAGTAACTGGCATCTTGAAAATACTTATAAATGTGATACTGTCCAAGGAATTTAAAATTATTTACCAAGATAATGTTGTGCTAAAAAGCCAGCCCATTCTTTAAGAATATTACTTAAAGAGTAGCTAAAATATTTTGACTCCGCATACAGGATATATGAGATTAGTATCATATTGTTACATACATTTGTGATGTCATGGTTTTTAAAGGTGGTTGACAAACTAGAGTGGATACAGCAAACATTGTAGAGATAACATACTGAATGCCAGAGGGCTCTTTGATCTGCTTGACAAAGGATGAACAAGAATCAATGGATAAAATGTATGGCTAGAAAATTTCAACTGATATAATCATAACATGCTTTCGGGTGGAAGGGGTGTTAAAGATCATGTAGTTCCAAAGCCCCTGCCATGGACAGGGACAGCTTCCACTACAGTAGGTTGCTCAAAGCCTCATCCAGCCTAGCCTAACCCTGACCATTTGTAGGGATGAGGCATCCACATCTTCTCTGAGCAACCTGTTCCAGTGCCTCACCATACTCTTTGTTAGGGGTTTCTTTCTTAGATCTAATATAAATCTACCTGCTTTTAGTTTAAAGTCCCTTGTCCTGTCACTACCTGCCCTTGTACAAAGTCCTACCTCCAGCTTTCTTGTAGGCCTCTTCAGGTACTGAAAGGCTGCGATACAGTCCCTCCAGAGCCTTCTGTTCTGAAGGCTGAAGAACCACAAATCTCTCAGCCTTTCTTCACAGGATAGGCGCTCCAGACCTCTAATCATCTCTGTGGCCTGCCTCTGGACTCACTTCAATTGGCGATATTTGTCTTAATGTTGATGGCCCCACAGCTGGATGCAGTACTCCAGGTGAGGTCTCATGAGAGCAGAGGGGAAGAATGACCTTCCTCGACCTGTTGGTCATTCTCTTTTCATACAACTCAGAATATGGTTGGCCTTCTGGGCTGCAAGCACACATTGCCTATTCACGTTGAGTTTCTCATTAACCAGCTCGCCCATATCCTCCTCCTTGGGGTTGCTCTCAATCCATTCTCCACCTAACCTGTAGATGTGCTTGGGTTTGCCCTGATCTATGCACAGGACCTTCCACTTGGTCTTCTTGAGCTTCCTGACGTTTGCACAGGCCCACTTGTCAAGCCTGTCAAGGTCCACCTTGTTTACTTCCCTTCCCTTCAGCATGTTGACCATACCACACAGCTCAGTGTCAGCAGTAAACTTGATGAGGGTGCAGTCAATCCCACCATCCATGTCATTGACAAAGATATTGAATAATGCTGGTGCCAACACTGACCGGTGAAGAATGTCACTTTTAACTAGACAGTTGACTCTGATGTTCTTTAAGTCTAAAAATCCCACTCATAAATTTGGAAATTTGCAAATGGTGTTTATGAGAGATGTCCATGCATATGCATAGCTGTGCTTTTTACCATATAATACAGGTCACTCTTTTGGAAAGAGTCCTTTTTAATGTCAAGTGTCTGAGGGATTCTGTAGAGAATGCTTTGTTTATATAGATGTAGTGGATTTTGGCTTAGTCAGCACTAATTTATGTTGAAATGTAAACTCTGACTTCAGCTGTTGGTCAGTGCAAAAATTGATTTAGTAGTTATATTTTTTGTACTGAATGATAGAATAAGGAACCACACCTATTGTAACATTATGCATTTAGAATGCCAAACATGGGGATAGGGTAGCTGACTAATATTTCTAGAGAAACATATGAATTATGCCAGGTGAGAATAAAACTCAAAAACTACCAGGTGCCTAAACATGACAAAATATTCTAATTCCCATTTTATATGAGTCATAAAATTTCTGTCCTGGCAGCAAATTTTCTTTTAACAATTCTATGGATTTAGATGATATTAAATGGCAGAAAACCAGCTTGATTAAAGAAAACCCTAAAAACAATTTTTGAAATAAAATGTAATCTGAAAAAAAACCCCGAAACAAACAACCCACCACCAGAGGTAAATGGGTAATATAATTAATTGCTCCAACAACAGCAAGTTTACCTTTTACATGTTACTTGAAGGCATTCAAATGTAGTCCCACCATTAATGCTAAACTGATTTCTAAGAAATAGAGGAACAGGAATTCGGAATAACTTTCTAGCAGAAGCAGTGCAAAAAACCTCCTAATTATTCTTAAAATGTGTTATTTAATGAATGGATTGTATGAGACAATTGTGATAGCAAAAGTCTGAAATTTTTAAGGCAGGAAGTCCCTTCCAATTGCATGCATTTGTCTCATAAAGTAAAATATCAGGTACAGGGAAACATCATTGTGTCCAAGAGTGACTTTATGCTTTGATTCACAAGGATTAAAGGAGAAGAAAAAGAAAAAAAGTGTGTTTATCTCACTTGCTCACAAAAATTAAATTACCCTGATGTATGAATTGATGTCAACTTTGTTGTTTCACATAAGAGAAACAACGTTTGAAACTCTCTTGTACAGAGCTTTTAACTTTATTGATTAATACTGAATTTCTTTGATTTCAAATAGGATCAGAACTGCACATTCTGGTACTTTTATTCATAACACTGAATCAAGCTAAGGTTTTATGACCCTTTGCAAAGGAATTTTCAATATTTATTTAATAAAACACTGAAGCTAGATTTGAAGACGAAATATTCCATATAAATAATTTCAGTGAATCTTCTGAGGTAAGTTTCATACACTTCATAAGAATGTGTACACAGGATAACATAACAGAGACTGTTTCTAATTGCTCATTGAAATCAGCATGGGCCCATAACTATAGGCTGCAGGATTTCAACTCCTGACTTTTTAATCTCTTTCCTAAAGGTATTCATTTCTCATTGGAGGTGAGAGATGAATGTGTAGCTGCTAAGTGTGAGGAGGATGGTAATGGAAATCAGTAGTGTTAATTAAATTACAAGAATTAACATATCCAGTATTTCTTGTTCCTCTAAGCTTTTCCAACTGATAATGAGAGTGAAGAGTGGTTTATGATCCCCTCCTTACAGAACAATCTATATCCAAAATCTTTGCCAAGATACAGTTGAAATTTTGACTAATTGTTAATCTGTTTTGGTCTCTCTCTTTCAACAGAATCAGTAGTTTAAAAATACAGACTGAAAGGGAGACAAAACCAACAACTCTTGCATCTCTGAGTAGTAATAAAACATTAATTATAATAAAATGTATCCTGGGCTGTGTAAGAAACAGCGTGGCCAGCAGGTTGAAAGAGGGGATTCTCCCCCTGTACTCTGCTCTCTTGAGAACCCACCTGCAGTTCTGTGTCCAGCTCTGGGGCCCCCAACATAAGAAGCATATCAACCAGTTGGAGCGAGTCCAGAGGAGGCCATGAAGATGATCAGAGGGCTGGAGAAACTGTGCTATGGGGACAGGCTGAGAGAGTTGAGCTGTTCTGCATGCAGAAAAGTCTCTGGAGAGATCATCTAGCAGCTTTTCAGTACCTGCAGGGGGTCTACAAGATAACTGGGGGGATACCTCTTATAAGGGCCTGTAGTGACAGGACTGGGAGCAATTGACTTAAACTGAAAGAGGGTAGATTTAGATGAACTATAAGGAAGAAATTCTTCACAGAGAAGATGGTGAAGCACTGGAACAGTTTGTTTCATCTGTATTTAATTTATTAGCACTGGAATAAATTTTCCAATGAAGTTGTGGATGTCTCACCTCTGGAAGTGTTCAAGGCCAGGCTGGATGAGGCTTTGAGCAACCTGGTCTAGTGGAGGGTGTC
>NW_010264776.1:19891-32859 GCF_000690775.1 Eurypyga helias
GGGTGTCCCTGCCCATGGCAGGGGGGTTGGAACTAGATGGTCTTTAAGGTCCCTTCCAACCCAAACCATTCTGTGATTCTATGATCTTTCCACTCTCCTGAAGAACAGAGAATTTGTGAAAAACTTACTGAAAATAGGCAGAAAATAGATGTGATTTGGGGGTTTTCAGTTGGTTTTCTTTGTTTGTTTTGGGTTTTTCTTGGTATGGCTGCTTTTTTGAGGGTTTTGGGGTGGGTTTTTTGGTGCTTTTTTCTTTTTTCCTCTTTTTTGCTTGTTTAATATTGTGTCATAATGAAAAGATGATCAAGTCTGGACAATTTTTTTTTATTGTTGTGCCATAGTCTAGAAATAACAATTGCTGAAAACTATATTGAATGTGTTCAAAGTAAAGTGTCGATGAATAGGAGACTGATAGTTAAGAAAGGCTCACAATAATTAACTACTGAAAGCATCTTTTTCTACATTATTTTGTCCTCAGTTCAGCAATACACTTCAGGCACTATTTAAAGCTCACTGCAGCTGGGGCCTTATGTACCTGGACATATTGCATTGTTACACTACTGAGGTACTTGTTGAAATTGTACTCATATTTGTAATTTGACATTTTGCAATTTATTTAAGCTAAAGCAGACAAACAAAAAGTGAATCTGAAATTACAGGTCTTACTGATTTCTCTTCACACAGCGAAGTACATCTACTTTTTAGTTAGCATATGTTCCTCCATCTGCTTAAATTTGACTTTTTTTTTATTGAGGTTAATTATTTTTTTCCATCATAGTTGGGGTTTTGATTTGTCCTTTTTTAATCAATCATCTAAATGAGGCAGCTTTTACATTTTAGAATAACAAATTTACACATTTATAAACACACAACCTAATCTTTTGTCAGTGATCATATAGTATGATTTAATATTGTATAATGCCATAATTGTCTTTGGTAAATTTTAATTCTGATAAACTTTCCATCTTTCACTGAATTCTATTGGTATGAAATCTGCAGGGACAAGTCAGCCACTGAAGTTAGTGAGATACTGCAGAGAGGAGAGGATTGAAATAAGTGCAAAACCATATTTCTGTACATAAGCCTTTGTAACCAAACCATTAGTCCTTCCTTTTTTTCTTGCTACTCATCGCAAATTTTTATTCTTGACAGCAGTCAATCTTCAGAAACAAGCACTCATTGCCTCAGCTGTTTTAGGACCAATCTGAAATTATCATTGATACAAGAAACATAAAAGAACAATGATAATTACATTTTATCCATTCTTTCTTCTGCTGTCTTAAAACTTTAAATTTTCATAAAAATCTTTTTTGACTCACCTTGAAGCACCTTTTTCCATCTTATTCATAAATGTTATCTTCTGTGATGTTCTCGAAGCATAAACATATGCATTTCAAACATATGTGCAAAGCTCACCTTCTGACTTATGACTGTTATTAGTTTTATGCCACTTTTTATGCTTTATGTTTTTTTCCCAAACAATAATCTTGCTCCACTTGTGGAATCATTTATTTGACCTTCAGTAACTTTTTCTTCATTCACTTGGGAATTCAGTTATTCCCATTGTTAGAAGATACTTTACTTGTATCATTCCTTGAAATTATGCTAAAGTGAATTCTCTGTGGTGGTATACTTTTGACATAGGCATTAAACTGTGAACACTAACAGGAGGCAGACAATTGGATAGATGTATGTGAATACTATAAATTGAATTTTTGAACTCTCAAAAAGAAGACTGCTATTACTAAATGGAACTTGTATGGGCTGGTTGTAAATTTTTGTAACATCTAAACTGAACAGACTTGGCACGTTCCAAACTGTTCAGTTAATAAAAAGACATGAGAGAGAACCACCAATTAGGAAGCTAATTGCATGTTGTGTTCTTGCACATAGGCTGTTTTGTTAGGGACAATTGGAGGCTTAGTGTGTCACGTAGAATATCTGGTGATGAAAAGAAAGGTTCACAAAAGAAAGAAATAGCCTTAGAAAGAAGTGACCTCAGAAAGGTGGTGGTGAAGATCTTGGCTTTGATCCGGTTTCAGGAGATATCCTGGAAGTGAGGAAAGATCACAGAGATCATGGAGGTACATGGAGATGAAAGCTGTGAGACCCCCAGAGAGGGACCTTGTCTAGTGATGCCCAGGACTGGTAACTATGAGGAGCAGCATGTCATCAAGTGATATGACCTGCTACCCAACTTTCCTAACCCAGCCATGACCTCCCTGCAAGGAAAAGAAACTGAATCCTACTGAATGCAAAGATGTGGGCTAGTAAGTAAGTGTATGAGGTAATCAAGTAGCTCTAATCTCATTGGGTTTTAAATAAATCCATGTATACAGATACACTATGAGCTGTCACTTACTCTGTCTCTATTGAGACAAGTGCAGGAGATGAGACTCCAATAGTGCAGTAAACAGTCCAGAAATCACATTTTCAACATGCAATTTCTATTAGGTTTTCTTCCAATGATGAGGCATCCACAACTTCTCTAACCAACCTCTGACAGTGTCTCACCACTTTCCTCATAAAGAAATTCTTCCTTATATCCAATATAAACCTATGCTCATTATCCTGTCACTACATTTTAAAACCATTACTCATTGTCCTGTCACTACGAGACCTAGTAAAAAGTCTCTCTCCGTCTTTCTTATAAGCCCCCTGTGTATATTGAAAGGCTGTAATAAGCTGTCTCTTCTCCAGACTCACAATCCAAACTCTATCAGTCTTTCATTGGAAAGGTGTTCCAAACCTTTGCTCATTTCCATGGCCCTTTATGAGACTGTCCCTAACAGGTCCGTGACTATCTTATGCTGAAAGCCCCAGAGCTAGACACCGTATTCCAGGTGGGGTCTCAACAGAGCAGAGTAGAGGAGGAGAATCACCTCCCTAAACCTACTGGCCACATTTCTTTCTATGCATCCCAGGATACAATTGGCTTTCTGGACTCCCAGCACTTATTTTTGGCTCATATTCAAATTTTTCATTTACCACTATCTGCAACTCCTTCTCCACAGAACTGCTCTCAATCTCTTCATCTGACAGTCTGTACTGATACTGGTGACTACCCTATCCCAGGTGCCGGACCTTGCACTTGTTACTAATTTGCTAAGGGACACCACTTGTTACTGATTTCAATTTGGACATTGAACTGTTTGACTGCAACTCTGAATATGGTCATCGAGCCAATTCCTTAACCATTAAATTACCCATCCATCCAACCCATAACTCTTCAATTTAGAGATGAGGATGTTGCAGGAGTCTCTGTCAAATGCCTTACAAGAGACAATGTAGATGACATCGTAGAAGGCCATCAAGTTAGTCAAGCACGAATTGTCCTTGATGAAGCCATGCTGTTTCTATCACCTCCCTGTCTTCCATATATTTCAGTCTATCTTCCAGGAGGATCTGTTCCATGATCTCACTGGGCAAAGAGGTGAGGCTGACTGATTGATTGTTCCCAGAGTTTTCCTTTTTACCCTTTTAACAATAGCTGTGATGTTTCACCTTTTTCCAGTCACTGGGGACTTTGCCTGATTGTCTTGACTTTTCGGACATGATGGAGAGTGGCTTGGTAACTGCATCAGCCAATTCTCTCAGCGCGCTGGGGTGCATTTCAGGTCCCACAGGCTTGTGTATGTTCAGATTCCTCAGATGGTCTTGAACCTGGTCTCCTACAATGAGTGGGACTTCATTCCCCCAGTCCATTCCTTGAGATTCAGGGACTTCATAGATGTGGGAAAAGAAAATGTCAGTGAAAACTTAGGCAAAAAAATTGAGTACTTCAATATATTCCTTATCAGTTGTCACTACATCTGGTCTCATTTATATGGGTCTATGTGTTTGTGTACAATTCCTTTTGTCTTCCTTTTCTGATTAATGTACCCATAGAAGCCCTTCTTCTTGTTCTTCACATCCTTTGCCAAATTTCTCTCCAGCTGTGCCTTAGCTTTCCTGATCCCATCCCATTCCCATATAGAGGCAGTATCTCTATATTCTTCTCAGGGTGTGTGTCTCTGCTTCCACTGCCTACTCAGTTCCCTCTTCTGTTTCAGTTTGAGAAAGATGTACTTTCTCAGCCAAATACTCATTGTTTGCTTTTGAAAGGGAATTTTTACCTTCCCTATATTTCATGCGTTAGTTAGCAGTAGAGGGTTAATCTCTGAAAACATGAAGTTCGTTCCTCCTGGGTGAAAGTACAATGGAAGTTGGGTGGTAGGAGTGTACCCAACAGGTCCTACCTGATGATGTGCATTCAGCCTGCAGGAGACACTACATGAAGTAGGAAGAAAACTTCCAAAACATTCACTGCACCGAAGTCAGGTTCTTCCCAGCATCTCCCTCACTCTTCAGCTTCAGTGCCTTAGCACAAGTGTTGTAACATGGGCATACCCTACAAAGTACCTTAGTGGTAAAGTTGCCCTTTATTGGCTTTGTGTTTGCTCCTCTGTATTCCTTCCTAGGTTCACAATATTTATTTTTGTTGTGTGGTGTATTGATATAGGAAGTGATTTCTGACTGCAATAACACAAAGTTCATTAAAAACAAAACAAAACAAACCAAAACCCAACAGTGTAGGGTTATTGTTATTTGTTGTCCCTCTCCTAGAAACTAGAGAGGCAGTTGTGACCAGGAATCCCCTTTATAAGGCAATGTGCCCAATATATCTGGGGCCTGGGCAAGACATTTACTCGTATTTTTAGATATTGCCAGAAACAGATCATAAAACTACAAGGTGGATAAAATAAAACCAGGATGAAGAAGAAAGAAAAAAAAAAAAGATTAAAACCTATCACTATAATATTTATTTTAAAAAGAGGGCACTGAGGCATAAGGAGAATAAGTAAACAGAAGGACACATATCATTCAGACACACATAAAGTTCAGATTTATGGTATATCGTGTGTGCCTTAGCAACATGATCGTAGAAAAAACAGGAAAAATGGTTGTTCTGTCTGTATAGTGTCTGTTGGGTTAATGAGCTCTTACTAAAAATTAGATTTGTTTATATCTTTGCACCATTACAATGAGAGTAAAAGGACTACATAATCCCACTAAATAGACAAAATTAGATGGTTAAACTTTGTCTATTACATTTCTTTTCTTTAGTTCTATGTTGATAGTAATATCAGCTTTGCTCCTGGTCTCCTGGGTAATAATTGCTTAAAAAGTATTACACCAACAGGAGTGTCTACCAAAAAAAAAAAAAAAAGAAAGTGTGGCCAAGGTAAATGGCAACTTGGTAATTAGAATTCCTCACTGCCTAAGGACACTCCCAGTCATTAAAAAAACCCAAATCAAAACCCAAAACCTAAAACTGAGAGATCAAATGCTGTAGCAAAAATCTACCAAAATTAGAAGACTTTTTTTTTTTACTTTATTTTTTTAGTTATATCAAATAAGAAAAGTGAATTTGTAAGTGGGAACATTTAAACTAAAGCTTTATAAGATGAAAAGTTTATTGCTTTAAACTAAAGCTTGATAAGAAGTGAAGCTTTTTGACAAAGCTTTTTTGTCAGAAATTCTCAATTAATTTAAACCTTTTCATTGAGAACACTGGTTACAGAGAAGAAGAAATGGTGCTTAACAATTCTTATTGATATTAGAGAAAGACAAAGCTAGAGTTGACCACATCTGTCTGTCCCAACAATCTACTTTTGTCAAGGGATACATTTTAAACCTTGCAATGATTATATTTTAATATAATACCTATATAAATTAAAGCAGGGAAAACTGTAAGCTATTTCTCTCTGTTACTCCCTCTAGCAGCCTTCTGGTCAGGGTGCCAGTCCAACATGGGAGATGTGCAGAATGAATGAAGGTGAGAACCTGAGTCTTTCCTGTCTCAAATGAAAAATTCATCAGTTCTGAGCTGTGCAGGAGACGTTTTGGGTTTAGATAGGGGAGAAGGAAAGAAAGTCTCTGCTTCTGTATATGGAAATATTTTTTAACATTTGAGAGTTGAAAAATGATACAGAACTGTAAGGAACAGTGAAGAAAGTATTTTAATGACTGTGTCATTCATAAAATTTTAACTTGAAGTAATTATATAGTTTTATATTGTACTTCATACACTTATTTCCTACTAATTGAAAAAGCAACTCTCTTTTCCTCAAAAACAAACAAGGAAAACCGAAGCCAAACACAAAATTTTCATCACCCAAAATGCAAATCAAATCACACCAGACCTAAATATTAAAGAACTTCAGGGAAAGGATTGACTAAGTTTTCCTATGTACACTGAAGTCAGCTGTTAAAGTGTGTTTACTTTTCTTTGAGTAGTTGACTGAAGGATACAAGATCATTGACAAATACTCCCACTGAACACAAGAAACACAGAAACTTACTGAAGAATATTAGAATTTTTTACTTTGCATATGTTTAAGAAACTTAATCTCTTCCACTCACTTTTTTCACCTACTCAGAATTGTAGGTTGTAAACTCTGGTTTAGCACCAACATCTAAAATAGTATCTGGGAATGAGTAAACTAAAGCAGTCTATCTCTTGTTACTGAGACTGGCAAGGGCATATTTGGAAAAAAGCAAACAGGAGAAAAACAAGCATCAGACCTGCAACAATCTTGACAGCATACTACAACTCTGATAGGCATCCTGTGCAGAGGGGAGAGTACAAAGACAGTTACAAATGGCATGGTGCACATTTATGAATACCAATAGAAATCCCCCTCTGCTGTATCATCTCTTTAAGGCACTATTTTTTAAATAAGCATTTTAGAAGCAGCTTTATAATTGCTTTCACTTTAAATACCTAAATTAAATATACATATATAAAGTAAGGACCATTTGTCTTGCACCTTTTTCAGAAGCATGGCACTTTTTAAAGTAGCATTCTGATTTATAAGCAATATGACTGATTTTAAGTCATATCTCTGATTTATAAGTCAGGACTTCATATACTCTGGGTATCAAGATGTATTTAATGATACCCAGTTTATTTGTTAAAAAAGAATGATTTATTAGTCAGATTTATTAATCCTGGCTTGAAAATTTAAACTAAATCTTGGTTTAAAGTCTTATATTTATAAATTAGATGCTTAAATCAAATTCCAATTCATATATAATGAGATTGGTTCTAGAGACGTGCAAATAGTAATATATCTAATACCACTACTACCTGAAGAAAACAACGATCCTGCTTTCACAATTAATTTGCTTATTCACTTTGATGAAAAAATCCTATTGTTAATCAGATGCATACTATTTGGAAAGTGCTCTATATCAAGAAGCAGAGAGAAAGAAATGTTGATTTTCAGACAGGAAATAAATAGCCTAATCTGAAATACTGTAATACTCAGATTTTGGGCTTTGCTCTTTCGGAGTTTTAAAGTTGCTGAGCCTGAGTTGTGTCTGGTTCTGCATTTGCATCAGAACTCTATGCAATGCTAAAGGCTTGGGGAAGGGTGCTGGAAAGATGCCCTTCAAAAAAGAACTGGGTCTATTGGTCCACAGCCAGCTGAATGTGAGTCAGCAGTATGCCCAGGTGGCCAGGAAGGCCAACAGCATCCTGGCCTGCATCAGGAACAGTGTGTCCAGCAGGACTAGGGCAGTGATTGTCTCCCTGTACACGGCACTGGTGAGGTTGCACCTTGAATACTGTGTTCAGTTTTGGACCCCTCTGCAAGAAAGATGTTGGAGTGTGTCCAAAAAAGAGGAATGAAGCTAGTGAAGGGTCTAGAGCACAAGTCCTGTGAGGAGCAACTGAGAGAACTGGAGTTGTTTAGCCTGGACAAGAAGCAGCTCAGAGGAGACCTTATCACTCTTCACAAGTACCTGAAAGGAGGTTGCAGAAAGGTGGGTATTGGTCTCTTCTCCCAAGTAACAAGTTATAGGATGAGAGGAAGTGGCTTCAAGTTGCACCAGGGGAGGTTTAGATTGGATATTAGGAAAAATTTCTTCACTGGTTGTCAATCATTGGAACAGGCTGCCCTGGGAAGTGGTTGAGTCATCATCCCTGGAGGTATTTAAAAGCCATGCAGATGTGGTGCTTAGGGACATAATATAGTGATGGACATGACAGTGTTAGTTTAACTGTTGGGCAGGATGATCTTAAAGGTTTTTTCTAACCCAAGTGATTCAATGAATCTATGATTCTATGTCCCACTAGGACTGTTATTACTTCTACAGCAAGAGATGACTTTCATTAGCTGTTGCTTGTCCCTTTCATATTCTGAAAGAAAATATAGAAGTGATATTAAATTCCCCCTTCCCAAATTCTACTCCTAGAGATTGTTGATAATTTTTCACCAAATTTTGTATGTTCATATTTCTTTGATGCCTAGAAATTCTGAGCCTCTGAAAGGAAAGACGTACAAAATCTTTTAAAAATCTAAAAACCTATGGCCAAGATAACTTTTTAGTCAAACACATCTGTCTGAAGCAAATTAATAAAATCCACTAGAAATACTTTTCTGCCTCATTATGCATAGCCATGGCTTGAAGTGTCAGTTTTAGGTAAGCTAAAATCAATGTGGCTGAAATCAACCTCCTGAATAATCTTTAAATCCAGACAGCAATATATCTAATCAATATATGAAACCTACCATACTGATTTGTCCACTACATTGGAATTTGGTCTTTTAATTCTTTAGCAGTGTCTTGCCACGTTAAACTTGACCTGCTACTTCTTGTTAAGTTCTCTAGTTCTGAAGCCATATTACCTTCTAGGAAAAAAAAAAAAAAAATTAAAAATCCACCTTCGAGCCTGACAGAAGAAACTTAAAAATGTTTCTGTGAGCTTGTTCTCTACACTCTGGATATATAGTTTATTTCTGAGTTTATAGTGACACAATTCCTAAAACCTTGTTGGCCTACTTATATCCATGAGAGTAAACAGAAATCTGTATCAGTGTGGAGGTCGTGTCACACATCAAAATATGCAATAAAAACTTCTTAAAAAACTTGGAATCTGCCTGTTTTTCATTTTGCTTTATAGATGGACTTGATACACAGGATAATATGCTTTCTATTGTGATGTTTCCCTGAGATACTTTGTACCTTGTGCCAAATAGAAAAACATGAGTATGTGATGTCCTAGGGACTGATTGACCATGGATATTTTGAGTGACACAGTAGAGTTCTGCTCAACCCACACTCTCTCAAGACACCCTTCAGTGGAGCTTGCTTTCCTTTTTAGTTTGTCCAGGTTCTTTTTCATTTCTCTGCAGAAATTCTGACACATCTGTTCAATAACCCCACCTCCAGCTGAGAAGAAGGTAGTGATGGATTACAGAATCCTGTTCTACATTCTGTTAATCTTGGCATTGCTTTCCACTTCACATTCAAAGTACAGTAACTCCAAGTTGCTTTTGTTCCACTGTTTCATCCTCTTGTAGTATAAACTAGAATTGAACTACTTTGGTTTGACTTGAACCCTTGAATCACTTTTTTTGGAGATAAGCTGTACTGAAGCATAAGTAGAAGGTAATACAGGGGAGTAGAGGTGAACATACCCTCTTTAGAAATTCAGAATTTGGGTGGGAAGAACAGACTTGACACTTCAGGCAAAATTTAGTCAGACTTGTTTTGTGAAACACGTTACAAATGTTTTCAGGAACACTTCCCTCTGAAACCTGCAAAATGAAAATGAAACTTCTCTTGAGGAGGAATATACAATTGATTTGGGACAGTATATAGTTCAAGTTATTCAGTTTCCTACTGGCTTGAATCTCAGATTTCTCCATAATGCAGCTGCCGACTCCAGTACAAAATGAACTTTCATACTTCTTCAGCTTTTAAAAATGTCCTCACAGCTCTGCTTCTCAAATGAGCTGTTCTTTATTTAAAAGTTTCTTAGAACTGGGGATATTTAGAGATGCAGTGGTAACCTCCTGAGTCATTGTGAAAAGGTAGAACATTTTGCCTGACTGATGCAGAGTTCTGAACCTATTAGCAGTCTGACAATCCTCTCACAGTAGTAAGATTTCTATTGGCATTCTGAAAATAGAGAAAGGAGGTGAAGAAAGCAAGAGTGAATGAGAATGAAGAGTGAATTAATGAAAGAAAAAGAATAGCAAAGAAGAACATAATATGATTTTTTTTCCACTGTGTACATAAATGGGGAATTATTCCTTAGCTGCATTAATTAATAGAAGGTACAAGAGGTAAGTGTTATTTTGTAACAAAGAAAATAGACATCGAGCACTTGTGGAAAAAAGAAAATTACACCACTTCTCTACAAGTTAGGCAAATAGTAAAGTTTACAGATTAAATTGGTTTTTAGCCATGTATATGCCTACAAATGGACCAGTCACTAAGCTTTACTAGTTAATTACTGGGATTGGTTTAACTGCTGTAGTCATGAGAAAGCATAAAACACCTTTCTCCAGTCAGAACAAGGTCCACAGAGCCTCCCACACTGTTTCTTAAGAAGGGCATGTTCTCTGTCCTTTTGTGGCTGTAAGAGAATAAGGTTGTCAGGAGAAGAGATTGCAGAGGAATCAACTATCAAGAGGAGAACCTCTCAGTTTCTGACAGAGGTAACATATCTCTTCTCTTCCCTGAATGTACGCACCTTGTCACTTTTCCACATGTACTGACGTACAAGGAGGTCACTCTTGTAAAGACCTCAGGTCTCAGATGTGCTTAAAACAATAATACTGAAGACAGTAAGATCGTGGTACAGACATTTGCATTTTTTTCTCTGAAACTCTTAACTTCATGGCTCTTTTAGTTGAAAGGAGCAATGAGTTTGGGCTACTAGTTGCCCTGTCATGACTATAAACTTCCTATATACTGTGGTGAGATACATTTCAATATGAGAAACTTAACTGGATATATTATGAAAGGAAAAAGACAACACAAAATAAACATTAAAGCCAACACATAAAAGAGACAACTAGTGAGTGTGATGTAAATACCTGGCAAGAATAACAAGGTAAATCCCGGAGGACAAAAACATAAGAAAACAAAAATAAAGAGAAATTCTAGTATAAGCACATATTAGCAGAAGAAAAGTATTAGTGCATAAGGTAAATATTGGGGAGAAGGTGGTAAAATAACGAAGAAAATAGTGAGGGAATAAGAAAATAAGTATAGGTACACCAAAAGGACATCATAGAATCACAGAATGGTTTGGGTTGGAAGGGACCTTAAAGATCATCTAGTTCCAACCCCCCTGCCATGGGCAGGGACACCTTCCATTAGACCAGGTTGCTCAAAGCCTTGTCCAGCCTGGCCTTGAACACTCCCAGGGCTGGGGCATCCACAGCTTCTCTGGGCAACCTGTTCCAGTTCTTCATTACCCTCTCCGTGAAGAATTTCTTCCTGATATCTAAAGCTCCCCACTTTCAATTTAAACCCGTTACCCTTTGTCCTGTCACTACAGGCCCTTGTAAAATGTCCCCTCCCAGCTTCCTTGTAGGCCCCCTTCAGGTACTGGAAAGCTGCAATAAGGTCTCCACAGAGTCTCCGCGGCGCCAGGCTGAACAAGCCCAATTCTCACAGCCTTTCATCACAGGAGAGGTGCTCCAGCCCTCTGATCATCTTTGTGGCCCTCCTCTGGACTCAAGGATAATAAAAAATATAATAAAACAAATTATTAAAGTATGATAAATATTGGTCTAAATAGAATGGGAAAAATATGACAGCTGCTGGGAATGAAGGAAAGATATGAAATAAGATGTGTATTGCAAATGTGGCTGGCAGATACTACATGAGGCTAAATGTAGGCAGGGTGAAAAGAAAAGCAGAGACATATTTGAATAAGATAAGGGAAGTTGTGAGAGATATGACTGATAGACATTTGATTATACAAGTGAAAGAATATCCAAACTTTAGACCTAAAATATGTTTCAGAAGCAGCTTGAGCTTTCCCCAAGTTAATGTTTTTCATACTGTGATACTGTGTGAACATTACCCAAAAGGATTTACTTATTTGTAACATTAGGAAGTAAATAAAGCAAAGCATGTATAATCTGAAGTGCTTCACTGAAATACTGTTCTCTATGCTGAATATGACTCCTACATAGGACTCATAAATACTTGCAGTGGATTGTTTATTTTATGTTAGTGTCCAAAGGGAACCATAAGGTCAGAGCTCTTATTGCTCCACAGGCAATTTACAGGCTTCTGAATATGTGGGTGGTGAGATGAGTCCCAAATGCACCAGAATACTGGCTGGGCATTTAAGTCAGCTGTAAAGGAGCTTAATAAACCAGGAAAAGCATATAACCACAGTAAGAATACATATTATCCAAGACAGCAGTTGTACAGTTTAATGGTGCCAAGATTCCTAAAATCCCTGCTGTTTTGATCTGTTTTAGGGGACTTCTAAATCTCTTGATGTTTCTATGGACCTAACAAAAGAAAATGCCCATACGTGATCAATTGCAGGCAATCATGGCAGTCATGCCAGGGTTCTTGGAGCTCACCCAGCTGAACCTGATCTTTTTCAGTGGGAGAAAAAGCCAAGACCAAGATCTTTCCAGGATACAAGTGGCTTGCCCAAAACATATGCAGTCTTTCTCCTAGCAAGCATTAATCTTCATCCAAACCTTCCAGGACAAAGTCAGTTTTGAAGTGACAAAAAGGAAGGATATAATGCTTCAAAGTATCAAAAAATGGCTTTCACAATTGGAGGCTTCTGCAGACAGAGGAGGATAAGGAAAAGATCAAAGCATGACTTAATGTTTCCTCCCCTTTTTTCCCTTATCAGCTACCAAATATAATTGTACAGCAAGCTGTCTGCCAGTTGTGTTTGCAACACATAAATTCAATAAAATTGTCTGGTTCACTAATTTTTTGTGTCTTGTTTGTCTTAATCTAATGGATAATGAATTTAAACTTGTTCTATGCTGTCAGCACACAACAGGGTGGATTGTAATGCTGAACAAGTGCTGGGGATAGAGCTGGCTCTAAGAAACCTCCTAGGAGATGTAAAAACTCCTTTGTTTTTTTTTCTAGGGATATTATCCTGACCTAAGTGTGACGTGGTTTAACTGCAGCCAGCAAAA
>NW_010264777.1:0-345 GCF_000690775.1 Eurypyga helias
GGGGACTTCAACCACACTGATATCTCTAGGAGGGACAACATGGCAGGGAATAAGAAAGCCAGAAAGTTACTGGAATGCGTTGATGACAACTTCCTTATCCAAGTGATAGAGGAGCTGATGAGGAGGGGTGCCATGCTGGACCTTGTTTTCACCAATAGGGAGGGGCTGGTGGGGAATGTGAAGCTCAAGGACAGCCTTGCCTGCAGTGACCATGAAATGGGAGCATTTGAGATCCTTACGGAGGCGAGGAGGGTACACAGTAAGCTCGCTGCCCTGGACTTTAGGAGAGCGGACTTTAGCCTCTACAGGGAACTGATTGGGAAGGTTCCTTGGGAAGAAGCCCTG
>NW_010264777.1:818-10776 GCF_000690775.1 Eurypyga helias
TGACAGGCTGCAGAGGTGGGCCACTGCCAACCTCATGGAGTTCAACCAGGCCAAGTGCAAGGTCCTGCACCTGGGTTGGGGCAATCCCAAATACAAGGGTAAGGCTGTAAGGGTAATACACCAGGCTAAGGCTGGGTGGAGAGTGGATACAGAGCAGCTCTGAGGAGGATTTGGGGGTGCTGATGGATGAAAAGCTGGACATGAGCCAGCTGTGTGCACTGGCAGCCCAGAAAGCCAACCGTATCCTGGGCTGTATCAGGAGAAGTGTGGGCAGCAGGGCGAGGGAGGGGATTCTGTGGGAACCTCTCTAGTCTCCAGAGAAGCCCTGGCATGGGGTGAGGGGGTCACCTTACAGTCACTTGTTGCTTTTTGTCTTCCTGGCATGTGAATTTTGGGTTACGGCACAGTGGTGCATGTATAAAGGTGTCTCCCATCCTCTCCTATTTATTTTGCTCTATACAGAATTTTATTAAAATAAGGGAGGAACTGAGCCCTTTTCTAACTGGAGATTTAGTCTTCAGCTCCGCTGGCTTACTCACTGGTAGGAGAATTCCCACTGACTTGAGCTGGAGTTGAATAGGTTGTATTATCTTTTCATATGCAGAAAATTATTTTGAAATTGAAGTTAATAACAGCAATTTAAAAATTGTCGTTGATAGAAAGATAATGCAATATTTAGTTGTATCATGTTCCTTTTATGATCTCATGTTCGAATAAAAGCACTTTTTCCTGCTTTTTTTTCTTAATTAGCATGTCACGAATAAGTTTGTGGCATCAAACACACCATGTAATTACGTTCATTAGTAGCATCTCCAGGACAAGTTTTAATTAAGTTGTACAATGGAGATCAATACTTGTTTTGCATCCATTGCAACTTACGACAAGAATATACTGTTCTGCACAGTTTAATTAGTGATGGTAATAGGAGGAATTTGAGTAAACCTGCCATTTTGGCAAACACTTCTGTCTCTTGCTTTTTAAAATAGTATACAGTTATTATATGGGATGTGTTATTTATGTGTATCATATTTTGAAGAATATTTTAAGATCACTCTTTATCCCATTAAAAAGAAAATGCAGTGTTGTTGAGGAGTATGTGGGTATTAGTGCTTGGCTTCAGCTGGAGCAGGAGAAAATAAGGAGTATTTTACCTGAACACTTCGGGAGTGAAAGGCTGGCCATCTCAGGTTGACATATCTAGCTGGAGTTGATGGCAATACTTCCATTTGGCTTAGGCTGTGGGGTGGAAAGCCACCTAATTGTATGTTTACTTACTGTGAATATAGTTCAGCGTAGTCTCCGAGTATTACTTCCACCAAATGTCCTGTATTTCGATAGCACTGCCAGCTCCCAACTGTTTTCTCCTTTGGCAGGAGAAAGCAATCTAGGCATGAAAACCCTGAGCTGCCAAATGTTTTTGCTCAGCATCACAAAAATATACTCGACCAGGCAGAACATCTATGTGCCTTATGATAGTGTTCTGCATCAATACTTGCATATGTTGTGAAAGTACCTGGATAGATAAATCTTTTTTTTAAGATAAGTGTGTGATGCCAGAGCTGAGAACTGGTTTGGGGTTTTGTTTGTTTGTTTGTTTTGGTTTTCCCCACCCCAGTGTTGTGTTTTTCTGTTTTGGGCTGGTTTTGTGTACAGGGGATTACAGCAGTCAGCCTTCAGTAGAGTACAATGATTAAGAACAAACTGACTCATGTTTTTTTCAAATTAAATCTGTTGTTTAATCTTCATTTGTTCTTTAAATATTCCTTAAGATTTTAAAGGAGCACACCTTTTTGTATAGTGTACTCTGGATTTTCTTACCATGCCTCTGTAAATAGTTTAATCCTGATACCTGAGGTATGGCAGCATTTTTAATTTTTGTCTGCGGTGTCGTGCAGCAGGGTGTCCTGGGCCAGTAAAGGAAGGATCTCTATGCCTCATATGTGTTTGCACTGGTGTCTTTGGCTGTGCAGAGGCAGTGCATCAGCTTGACATGATTACTAGAGGCAAGGGTTGTGATACTCACAGCCTATATACTTGTGCATGCAACCTGTTTGTTCTCTTCTCTAGCACCCACCTGGTTGCGTTTCCAAAGGAGTGAGTGGAAAGCTTCTTCTGTCTGTTCCAAGCTTGTTCTTGGGCTAGATCATCATGGGCTGGAAAGTCTTGCAAGTCCAATTTGAAAACTTCCCATGGGGTTTTTAAAGCCCACGTAGGGTTGAGATCAGGAATTGAAGACCCAGGGAAATTGTGCCATTTCAGGAAGGGCATGAGTACAGCAAGTGAGGTATTGCACAGTCAAATACACTGTGAGAAGCGAGTGTTGCAATACAAGGAGAAGGAGGAGTGCTTTTACAGTAGAAGAAAGCTCCCCCTAGGCTGAGATTTTGGATGGCCGCTGTTGATTCAGAGTCAAGCTTCTGACTTGGAGATTTAAAGCTCAGGGTACAAGGTGACAACTCAGCACCAGAAGCTGCTATGATTTTCCTTAGCTGAGTGTGTGTAGGTTTAATTACTCAGTATTTCAGGAATGTGAGGGGAAAAATGGTACGAACTTGGGAATGCTGTTTGCTGTTTAATGTAAATTGTTGATTTGTTATGTGACTTAAAGCAACTCTGTTTTTTTGTGTGGGGTGACATAAAGGATCCCTTGGATATCTTATAATGAAGCTGTCAAAGACTTGGGGAAAAATGTGGGAGAAGGAGAAAAAAATAGATCCCTGATAAAAGTAATACTGTAACACTTGCACATGAAATGCTTAAAAATTCAAATTCATGATATTCGGGAAACTCTGCATGTTGTTTCTTGTTTCATTTTTATCTTAGAGGCCTGATTATGCTAAAAACGTGCCAACTTAGAAGAAATGTGTATATAAACCCCCAGGCGTTTGTATGTGTATACGTATACACTATACGTCGTACACATACACACAGTGTGCGTTAACGTATTTTTCCCCCCAAAAGGCCAGATCCTAAAAATGTGAAGGATCTCGGTCTTAGAGAAGTTCAGTGCATTTGCAACTTGGCTTCAGTGGCAGATCTCAAAGGAATCAAGTAATGCATACATTGAACTGTTTTCAGCGTATGACCTCATTGTTGGAGGAGTTACTGCACTGTTATTCTGCTTCACACAAACCCTACTTCCTTGGCTAGTTATAAACAGCCTGTTTACCATACGTACCCAAACCTTGAAATATTTACTGAAGCTTGTAATCCATCCATCTTCCGTAACAGGTTTTTTCCTCTTTTTTTTCAGTGAATTTACTGGACTCACGCACAGTAATGGGGGATCTAGGATGGGTAGCCTACCCAAAAAATGGGGTAAGTCTGTTGTTGTTTGCTTTGTCACTCACAAATGATACTAATCGTTTCCATTCGGAAAGTAGACTACTGGGTTTAAAAATTCCCTGGAGTGATTTGTCGGCAATGGAGGGAAAAAAATAAATAAAACAACAAGCCTGTGACTGGAAAAATGGAGCTGTGTGCCTAGGGGATTGATTTATTTATGCAGTAAAGCTGGCCACAAGTATTAAAAAAAAATCATGAGTCAGCCCCCTCTCTCCTCCCCTCACCAAAAAAATCCATGAGGTTGTTTAAATTGGTTTTAAATTATAAATTCCTGGTCTTTTCTTCTTGAGCCTTTGGAGTAAAGGTACAACACAATTTTCTAGAAGTTTTCTTCTGGAACACAGTGTCTCGGATGTTGCTGGTAGCTTTAAATGGGCATGGGTGTCCAGAAGTAATTCTCAAGCTCCTGATAAAATTCTGGCAGCTGGTAACACAGGGACAGGAGCTGAGTTTTAAGCATCTTGAACCTCTGACCCGTACCATTACCTATGTGGAGAATTGGGAGGACCAGGCCTCCTAATTTCATACCTGAAATAACTGCTGGAGTTTAGCTGCATTAATACCCTCCAGGGTGTCTGCTTGGCCCGTGACAACATCGAGAGAGCAGTCGTTGCTGTGACTTCTCATCTTTGGTTTGGCTGGGGCATCCTCGATGCTGTACAGAGCTTTGGTAGAGTCTTGAAAGGTTGACTTCTGCACGGTGCTGAGTATTCCAGTCAGTTCCCAGGGCCCATGAGCACTGTGTGAGGTGAGAAAGCATCCCCAGACAGATATGTTGCATGACCGAGCTCTCCATCAGAGCAGCTCTCAGGAATATGTTATTCCAGAGTTTGTCACCAGCTGAAGCTGCCTGCAAAATTGTCTTGGACTCCAGTTGGATTGTCATAAAAATGGTGACAATGTTTATATAAAATGCAGCCAACCCTGCATATAACATATATTACACAATGAATTAAAATCTGGCGTTCCCTATATTCTGTGTGGATGGAGGGTGGTGTAAATTGCAGCCTCACTCAGACGAGCTGCATATTTGCAGGCTTTGCTTATGGCAGGGATGTAAAAGCTGCTTGGGGAGCAGAGTTTATCCTCAATTCAGTTCAAGAACTAATCTGGTTGCAGTCAGATCTTGTAATAATATTTGTTATCTACTGATTTAAAGCTGAGAACTAAACTTGCTCCCTTTGCATGTGTGGGCATGAGAATACCCAGTGCCAGAAGTGCTGCCGGTGCAGTTTTGATGCCATGGCACACCACAAAGTTCCCAATGTTCACTTCTTAATGGAAGATTTTTCCTTTCTGAAGACCTCTTGATGTTTTTCCTATGGTATAAAGCACAGTTGCTGTCTATCACAATGTCCGTATTGGTAATAAAAATAACTAGGCCTGAGGAGTTCAGAAGACTGTAGATGAGTAACAGGAAAGCTAAATATCCTATGTATAATCTCAGTTGTGTCTTTTCATTATTTAGAGACCTCTCTGTATTTACAAGCTCAGTTTCCAAAGAGCCCCTTGGAAGGGCACTCTTGAATGCCAAATTAATGGTTACTAACTCAGTAGGGAGACTTCTCCCCCCTCCCACCCTTAAGTTAACTACCACAAGTAAAAAGTGAATTAGGCAGTTGGGTTTTGAATTTTCCAGAGATCGTCTCTTCATCTTCTTTGTTTTCATGGACAAGATAAAAATTCAGAGGTTAATCCAATTGTGGTTTTTTGTTTTTTTTTTTTGCCTAATGTATTTGCAGTATTTTACAAGAACTGAGAAAAGTCTTTCCTTTCATTGCTTCTCTAATGCCTTATCTGCTCTGCAGTCATGCTCTGTGTGCTTAATTTTTTTTTTAAAGGATCTACCTTGTATAAATATTAAGTAAGTTTCACATCAGGATTTGAATTTGGAAAAGGAGGGAGCTTTAATTGAGATCAGAGGTATGCAAGCTGTTTTTTGAGGGGTTCTCATACAGATTAATTATCTCAGGATGTCCTCTTAAGGAAAATTTTGGAAGGTTTGTGTATCTGTGCAGTCACCCATCAAAGCAAGGAGCAGAAATCACACTGTGCAGCGCTACAGTGTGTAGGTACAGGCCGTCGCTGAAGTAAGCTGCTTGACACAGGGTATTTTATTATTCCTATTAACAGTATCCTGTGGAGTTTAGTCACTCTTCAAGTACTTGGTAGCAATTTCAATGGTGTTTATAGTTTGAACTGAAGATACGTTCGCTTTTGAAGCAGCCTTCAACTCTTCTAGTGTTGCTACTTCTCCACCTGACTTGTATTATGTTCTTAAGGAAACAGAGTTTTTCCTAGAACAACATCTGCTGGAAGTAGGAGATTGCACCAGGAGCACAGCTGCTGTTAAAGCAAGCAAGTGCTTACTCTTTGTAGTTGTATGAGAGAAGCTATCTGTGTATCACAAAGTCTCAAGCTGGTAGGTTTTGAAAACAGATTTCCATTTTAAAGTAAAAAAAAACCCAGAAAAACTGGGGGGAAGAAAAACCCCAAAACAAAAAACCAAAAACAACCCCCCCCAAAACAATGGGGGTAAGAAGGCCGGTCAAGCCAGATGAGCTTGCTTTTGGCAGATCCTTTATAGGTGTTGTAGTCTAAATTTTTTATTATAGCTGTATGCCATGGTAATTTTTGTGCATTAAAGCTTTAAGACATTCCATGCTCAAGGGAGGTCCAGCTGCCCTTGTTTCGCCTGTTGCTCACCTCATTTTGCCGAAAACAGCGGAAAAATGTGATCTACTTGGGAAATGAAAGCAGTGGTGTATGGGAAGGAGCTTGACCCTCGAATCTGGAGACAGATTCGGCTTATGGGTAGACCTGTTGTGTGGCTGTAATTCCAAATAAAGTACCACAGCTGCTGTACTCTCTATGAGGTCAGGCCTTGGGCCACTGCACCAGCTCATCTTGTGAACAATGGGTTTTAAGGGAAGGGAGAGGAGCCCTTTAGCCAAGGGTCACCTCTGCAGAGCTTTGCCTTGCTAGGTGGTTATTTGGTACAGGTTTTGGTCCAGTATCCTTGAAGTCTGGTTGCCTTTGATTTCCCCCATGCATGTAGAAGGTAAGAAAAATCCCTCCCTTCATCTGGAGTATTGAGGGACCAGTGAGTGAAACCATGTGACCAGTGTGAAGAAGTTGGCCGTTGTGCAAGAGAAAGTGCTTTTCAGTTTTTGCTGCTTTGCTCGGAACGATTAATGGATCCAGGCTGTGTGGCTTCCCGGCTGCCCCAGGAGGCCTTCCCTGGCTGTGCGGGTTCAAAACGGTTGGTTCCTAAACTTGTGGATATATCTGCAAGAGCGTGAATTAAGCCCTTGTGAGGCCTGCATGGCCATGGAGCTGAGAAAAAGGACTGTCTCCCTACCAGTGGAGCGTGGGCAGCACAGAAATGCTGCCCCTTTCGCAGCTGAAGTTGGGAATTTTGGACTTCTCTTTGCAGGTCAGGTAAGTTTAACCTGAAGGTTATTGGAGTTAACCAGAGGCTGTAGTAGAAAAGTGTGGTCCTTCTTGTGTAGTGGGAAGCCCTCCAAGCACATCACCAAAACAAGTCAGGTTTTCTTATTAAAACCTGTGACTGTACAGCAGCTCTGCAGTCTTTTTACCTCTAGACTGATTCCTGAGGTGCTGCTTAGGATTACCCAAACTGGGCACGTGGGAGGTTTTACGTGTGCGTTACATATAGCTGTGACACCAGCTGGCTCTGACCTACAGAAACCGCCTGCGCTTGCCTGTGCTAAATATATGTTTTTGTCACATGGAAACTCACAGAAGTAGGAACAATGGTAAGTGCTGCCTGAGAAATAGGAGTGTTCGTAGGCTGTATTCCCTCCTCTCCTTCCGTGATTTGGCAGGAGACTGTATGTGATGCATTTTGACTCCCTGCAAAGCCATAGCAGGGCGAGAAGCTATAGAGAGCCCCCTGTAAACCTGTGCTGTTCAATCTTGCTTGGTCTGGCTAGGAAAAGGCGCAGCCACTTTTTGCAATATCCAGGTAACTGCAGAAGTTGCTAATTAAAATAAATGTTTTCTTTTACCTGGCTTGATTTATACAGCAGTTATGTCTGATGTTGTGTCTTAGGTCTTGCCTGCAACTCGGCACCACACGGCTGCTTGCTTACTTCTCTCCCAGTAGGATGGAGAGGAGAAAATGTCAGGAAAGGCTGCTGCGTTGAGACAAGGACAGGGAGGGGTCACTCACCCTGTATGGTCAGGGGCAAAACAGACCTGACTTGGGGAAGAAAAATCAATTTATTCAGTTACCAAGCAAATCAGAGTAGGGTAATGAAAGACACAACCAGATCTTAAAACCCCTTCCCCCTGCCCCTCCCTTCTTCCCAGGCTCAGCATTGCTCCCCATTTCTCTCCCTCTTCCCTGCCATTGGAGCAGGGGGACGGGGAATAGGGGTTGGGGTCAGTCCATCACACACTGTCTCTGCTGCTCCTTCCTCCTCAGGGGAGGATCCTTACACTCTGCCCATGCTCCAGTGTGGGGTCCATTCTACAGGAGACAGTCCTTCACCAGCTTCTCCAACCTGAGCCCTTCCCATGTGCTGCAGTTCCTCACGAACTGCTCTGGTGTAGGTCCCCCCCCACCATGGGGTGCCATCCTTTAGGAGCAGCCTGCTCCAGCCTGGGCTGCACAGGGAGCCACGGGCTCCTTTGGGTGCAGCTGTCTGCTCCAACGTGTGGTCTTCCCTGGGCTGCAGGGAGGGTCTCGCTGACTGGCTTGGCCATGGCCAGAGGTGGGTCCCACTTAGAGCCAGGGAAGCTCCTGGTGGCTTCTCCCAGGAGCCAGCCCTGTAGCCCCTTCCCTGTTTCCACATCCCCCCCTCAGACCCAACACACTGTTTTTTATTTCAGTGGCTATAATAGCACTGATTTACTTGTTCCAGACCCTCCCTCCTTTCAGTGTTTATTTAAGAACTTTGTCTCTTTACAGCTTAGAAGTTCTCTTTTTCAGTCCAAACCGGAGTGCCTCACACCTGATTTGCCGTTGTGTAACGGGTCCTCTCCCATCTCCTCCACCTCCCATTGATTTCCCTGACCTTCCTGTCGCACAGAACAGGAAAGCCTCTGCTCCTTGGCATACTGGCTGTGTGGTATAGCTCATTGCACAGCTCCATGTGCTGGGAGTTTTCTTTTTTTTAAGGCTCAGACAGGAAAATAAACATGTACTAAGGAACCTGGTCCTTTGGAGATGTTCATAATTCTTTATTCATTGCAGAAAGTGGGGAAGTTAGGTGACTTGTTGCATTTGAATAGCAAGAGGCAAAGCAATTGGCCCTGCTTTTGGTGGGTAATAAGGCCAAATAGTCAGGAGGTAAATTCAGCCAGATTGATTGTGCAAGTTGCTTCTCATTTATGTAGGATGTTGTTAGGCTTGGGTTTTTTTGTTTTGTTTTGTTTTTACAAGCAGTGTTTCTGGCTTATTCTTTTGAGGACAGGTACCCTAGGGTGCCTCTTTGAAGTTAAAAATAACAGCGGTTTAGATTACTCAGCATGGTTTGTGAATAGATTCATGTTGCTCTCTGTCGATCTTAGTTCAGATAAAGATTTTATACAGGAATCCTGGATTGGAGGCAGTGTTTGCCCTCAGGGATAGAAATAAAATAAAGGGGGAAGGATAGGGGGTAGTGAACGGAGAAGGAGGATTCTTGGCACCATTGAGCTGTGTCATGTAGCTATGATTATAATTGGCATTTTCAGGGCAGTGCTTTTGGCAGCCTGTGTTTTTTTCCTGCAGATGCTGCGTCTCAGCTGCGACCAGTGTAGGAGAGGAATCAGGGGGATATGCTGTCATGGTTTAACCCCAGCCAGCAAGAAAGCACCATGCAGCCGGTTGCTCACTCCCCCCACCTCAGGTGGGATGGAGGAGAGAATCAGAAGAGTAAAAGTGAGAAAACCCGTGGGTTGAGATAAAGACAGTTTAATAGGTAAAGCAAAAGCTGCACATGCAAGTAAAACAAGGAATTCATTCAACACTTCCCACTGGCAGTATTCAGCCATTTCCAGGAAAGTAGGGCTTCAACATGCATAATGGTTACTTGGGAGGACAAATGCCATCACTCTGGATGTCCCCTCCCTTCCTTCTTCCCTCAGCACTATCTGCTGAGCATGACATCATATGGTCTGGGATATCCCTTTGGTCAGTTGGGGTCAGCTGTCCCAGCTGTGTTGTGTTGCCTCTCACTTTCTTGTGCCTCTCCCCTCCCCCCAACTTGCTGGTGGGGTGAGGAGCAGAAAAGGCCTTGACTCTGTGTCACCACTGCTCAGCAGTAACTAAAACATCCCCATCCCAGCACTATCTGCTGAGCATGACATCATATGGTCTGGGATATCCCTTTGGTCAGTTGGGGTCAGCTGTCCCAGCTGTGTTGTGTTGCCTCTCACTTTCTTGTGCCTCTCCCCTCCCCCCAACTTGCTGGTGGGGTGAGGAGCAGAAAAGGCCTTGACTCTGTGTCACCACTGCTCAGCAGTAACTAAAACATCCCCATGTTATCAACACTGTTCTCAGCACAAATCCCAACCACAACTCCAAAACAGCTTCCATAAAGAAAATTAACTCTATCCCAGCTAAAACCAGCGCATATGCTACTGTGGCAGGGATGCAATGCAT
>NW_010264777.1:10807-27812 GCF_000690775.1 Eurypyga helias
CAGAAGGGAGCATGATGAAAATAAGTAATACCCAAGTGAGTGAAAACATATTAATGAAACCCTAAACCCCTGTCATCTGGCTGCTTTGTTTATATGGATGTGCTTTTTGCATGCACAGGTTAGTAAGAAACACACTGCACATCTAAGTATTTGAAGTGAAGGGAGTCATCCAAACCAAAGCAGTACTTAACGTTTTCTGTTGTATACAGAATAAAGGAATTTTACATGAATAATTTGTGGGATGATGAGTTCAATAAGGTTGAAATATGTGAGGACACTAGTATTCCTTAAGGTAAAATGCAGGATCTGAATATATGCAAACTTCTGTCCTCTGTGACCCTTCCTCTTGTTCTTCATGTGCTTACCTGGTCATTTTTGCTCATATCCCGTGAGGCCATGACAATGCAATTTCTCTTGGTTATACTGCCTGTTTTAGGGTCCTGGAGTGATCTCTGCACGCTTGTGATGTATAGCATAATTATAATAAAACAACTTGAGCTTTGGATCTGAAAAGACACTGGAGGTTAATAAAGGAGTTGTGCAGGACCCTTGTGGTCCCTGAACTGAACTGTTTTAAAGCAGTGCGTAGTTCATGCTTCAAACTCTGAAAGCCTCAGTGAGGCTGAAGATGCTGGAGTTACTGGGAGTAGGGGCACCGCCAGGAGAGCTGAATTTGGCCAGCTGACTACTGTTCAAATTGGTGGCTTTCCCTGGTGAGTTGGTGGCTTCAGCAGTGCTTGTAGAGCTGCGTTTGTTTCACAGAGATTGAATACATCAATCAAAATCCAGAGAGATCAGCTCCGCAATGGAGATGCATCTTGCGTGGAAAGGCTGATGACGTTCGGTGTAGAATAGAGTGTGGGACTGACCCACAACCACCTTGAGGGTTGCAGAGAAGAAAGTAATAACCTTTTGCCCAGGTTTGCAATGGGAAGGACAAGAAAGACAGGATTTGTTTCAGCTAAGCTGATTGAGGTTAAATCTGATGGACAGTACTTCCTACTGGTGCAGCTTTGGGGCAGATGGGGTTTCCTTCCCAGGAGGTCTCTGACAGCAGGTCAGACCATCATCTCTGTTGCTCTGGACAAGCAGAGTTCATTTCTTCTGAAGGAACAAGCCAGGTGATCTGTTGTGGCCTTTTCCAGCCCTGCATCTGAAGCCCTGCTGAAAGCTTGTCCTGACTGTGTCTAGGGAGAGATCTGTTGTTGCTTCTCTCTGAGCTCTTTGTTTATTTTTTTTATCTTGCTCTGCTGTGAAACCACATTATTGCCACTCGCTCGACACCTTGTATTTAAGATCCACTCCTCTGATACCTGCAACATATTACCTACAGTATGTAGCTGCTCTTAAACTAGAGTAGTTCATGCTAGCCAACAGTTCTTCCTGAATAGCCTCACCATTTAATTCATGTCCTTTCTCATACCCTCTTTCCTATCTGAAGTTAAATCTTCTCACTCCATTCGACAGTGCTCCTCAACTTGTTGTCCTGGACTCTGAGCTAGCTGCCCTTCAGTTTGTACGCTGTTGACATGAATCAAGCCTTTATTTGGGAGCAGCATCTGGCGAGGTAAAGGCTTTATTAAAGGAGATCTGAAATGCCTAGAGTACTTCTGAGGTACTGTAAAATAAATTAATATTAGTAAGATTAAGAATAAAGCAAATCTTTATCTTGGCTAAAACTGTACTACTGGAATAATGTATTACTATCCTGGTCTTGAAAATCCATCACAAGGAAAAAATGAAGGCTGATCCTTCAGTATATCGTTTTGTAAATACAGTTGTCAGCATTAGGTTCCTCCACACAGGCTCATTGGGCAAACAATAATCTCCTTTCATGCTAAAAAGTCTTTTCTTTTCTTTAGTGTCTAGGAATTATGTTTGGGGATAAAAGAGCTTTGAAGAGCTTTATCTTCTAAACCCATTGTTTTTTTTCTGTTACTTTTATGCCAATTTCGGAAATATTGGTATCCGGCAGTTAGTAACCGTACAATTAAAATGTACAGATGTGGTGCTGTCTTGGAGAATCTGAAACTTTGCAGAATAAAATATTACCGTTACAGAACACATATGCAACAGCCCAGGGTTTATAAAACATGCGTTAGGGTTTTATAGCTTATGCTGATGAATTTTTGTAGTTTGTTACTTACTGCTTCATATGCTAAATATATGTATCAGTGAGTTACTACTTAATTGCATAATCCATTTGTAAGACTTAATATGCATCGGCCTTGCTCTTACCCTATTTGACAACATATGTTTTTATTCAGGTTAATGGCTTTTTTGGGTAACTAAATTCAAGAATACAGTCCTGTTTGGCTTTCTGTTCATGTTAATGGCTTTTTTGGGTAACTAAATTCAAGAATACAGTCCTATTTGGCTTTCTGTTCATTTTACACGTTCAGGAAAGGCAGTTCAAAAAACCATGTAATGAAATGAATGTTGGCTTTAGAAAGGGAATCACATGGTAGGTTTGTCTAGAAGGAGAAAATTTTAAATGCAAGATTCCTGAAAATAGCATTAAGATGAAAGCTGCTATTTTGTCTTCACGACCGGTGGCTGCCCCGTGTGTTGCACAGTGAACGAAGATAAAAATTAGAGGGTTTTTTTGAAGACCCATCACCTACCTTAAAACCACTAAGGGGAGCTTTTTTGATTGCTGTTTTACTGCAAAGTCCTGGTTTGTGGCTATTGAGGAGATCGTTCAGTGGCTGAATATCTAAGACTGCTAGAACAAACTTTCATCCAGTTTTCAAGTTATGAATCAGCAAGGTTCAGGATTTTCAGAGATTGATAATGGTGGCATCGTGTTCTGTGCTTGTCCTGTTCACAAAAACAGGGTGGTTTTCAGTTGCTGAAGGCTATGCACATGTATGAAACGGGAGGCTGAGACTAGGTTTTTGGGTATTGAAAAAGAATGCCAGTGTTTTAGTTGGAAGCTCTTTTTGCCTCAAAATGTTTTGGTTTTATAGTCTTTATTAGTCTTAAGACGACTTCATTTTGGGGGAAAAAGCATGCTGAACTGTATGATTTAGTGTGTTTTGACTAAAGCAGGCTGTAATCATGAGGTCTGTTGGTTTTAAGATGGAAATTACTGTGGCAAAACAGATTGGACATGAAGTACCAGGAGTATACGTGAGTGCAGAGATGTCCTTTTGGGGGTTGTGTGTTAACTCTTCTCCAAATAAAAGCAGTGACTTCTCTCACCGGCTTTTAGGCTCTTCCCAACATGAGTGATGAGGCGCTGTTGAAGGGAAGGTGGGTGACACCCGGCCATCAGTCATCCCTGCGTTACCACCGTGGCATTGTATGCTGCCAAGCTGCTGTGATCGATTGTCTCTACCCCGTGGGCTGAACAGTGAGCCTAAAAATCCAAGAACGTGATTTGGCTGCTGGTTCCCCTCTGCTTGGTCAGAGGATTTGGGGAAAAAACAACTCGCCTGAAATCCTTCAAAAAAATAAAGTCCATGCCGTTCTGTGGGGAGTTGTGAGCATTTAGGGGAGAGGGCAATTAATTTTTCCATGTGCAATGGGAAATTACTGTTCCTTATTTCTAGTTCCGGATAAGAACACACCAGTGATGTAGTAGTGATGTCGAGTTAGGAGTGACTGACACTTGCATGTTAGCTTGATCCTCACCTACCCCTGTGTGATCTTAGTAAGGAGTAATCCATGGATGAGTTGCCAGATGGATGCCAGGGGTGGTGTGTGGGGGGCAAGGTCAGGCCCTGGGGGCTGGCAAGAAGCAAGTTCCTCCTCAAGAGTGGGGCTGTGCATCAACATGTTGATAGAGGAGGAATTGCCTGCTGAGCAGGACAGCTCTGGGGCAGCTTCCAGGAGAAGTGTGGTGACAGCGAGGAGTAGAAGAAATTGCTGATGGCTTTCTAAAAACTGCATCTGTCAGACCAGGCTGAAACACCCCAGCGCAGCCCTTGTTTTGTCTCCTTTTGCTGCTTTCCAAGAATGAATGTGTTATTACATACCTGGTTCTTGCCAAAACGCTCTGATAAGCATTTAACTTGCGTATTCTTGTTTGGTTCTCTTTTGTGTTCGTTATTCCAGCAAGTGCCAGGCCATTGCTTTGATTATATTAAATTCTTGATTTAACAAAATGAACAGTAGGAAAAAAACCCCTCCAAATGACTCTATTTTTAGGCAGATGTGTTTAAATTGTTAGTCAAGTTATCTATTCTGAAAGCCTGGCTTCACCTTGTGTGTCTTACTGATTTCAGTGTATATGAACATTGAAGTGCAGAAATGAGTGTCCTGTAGATCTGTTACTGTGCTGAAATAAGGTAAACCACAAAGATGTGTGCTTTCTGTGGATAATTACCGTCCTTAGGATGCTTTCTTGCAATATCAAAGATGAGAACTTTTGGCCCTGAAGCAGGGAAAGGACCGAAGCTTTTTGCTGCAAAAATTCTCATTTCACTTCTGCAAAAATATTTTGGGGCAAGTGACCTGGCCCTCATCTTCAAAGGTCTTCCTATAACAGTGCTGATGCTTCCCGTAATATCCCTAATGCTGTACGGAAGATGCGGTTGGCAGGAGAGGACAGTGCGGAGTGTTCCTTAATGTGATTTGAGATGTTGGTGTACGCCGTTAATCCATTTGCAGTTCTGTTCCGGTCGTGAGGAAGAGCTGCAGGCACGGTGTTACCCTTGTTCGAGTCAACCCCTCCCTGCCTTGCCTTTGGCTCTGAGCTAGAACAAGAACCCCGGTGGGTGAGGAGCCGATGACAGGAATTTAATATAAATATCTGCATACTGAAAGTGATCTTTCAGGATTAATTGGGTTTTTTAAGGGTTTGAGTGTCTCTGTGATCCAGATGTGCTGCTCATAGGGAGCAGTCCTGCTGGGATGATATCCCCAAGACCCAACAGGACCCCGTAGATGCCAAGTGGGGTGGGGAAAATTGTCTGTTTCTGAAAAGGACGACTTAAACTTGCCATTTTTTTCTCCAGCCGTTGAGAAAAACTAACACCTTCTGCCTGTGAGTAGATACCAAGTGGGGTGGGGAAAATTGTTTGTTTCTGAAAAGGATGACTTAAACTTGCCATTTTTTCCTCCAGCCGTTCAGAAAAACTAACACCTTCTGCCTGTGCTTGGCTGCCTTTTTCATCGGGAGCTCATTTTTGGGGGGGCGTGTTGTCTTTGCGTATTTAGCAGTTATGGAGCGTGGGGTCATGCCTGCAGTTAGTCACTTGAAGTTGAGGGCCATGAAAATAGCTTCTGCGCTGTACCGTGTCTGCTCAGCAGTGCTTGCTCCTGGTTCACTCAGCGGTAAAGGAAAACCAAAATGAGGCCTTTGGTCTTCTGTTCACGCACCTGGGGGTGTTCAGTTTTGGTTTATTTTAGCTTTATTTTCTTCAAAACTTGAGAAGATTCACGTTTGAGAGCTTTGCCTTGGTTCCAGACTGCCTGGGCAGCTGTTGGGGCTCCTTGCAAGACCTAATTTCAAGTGCTGTTACAAATTGTAGGGCAGGCACCAACTGTTTTGAGTTGATTGCAATGCAAATGCATAGTAAGCCCGTAAATCGTAGCCAGTGTTGTGATTACAAATCATTACAATAATGCGAGATTATTCAGTTTATCGCAAATCCTTCTAGACTACACAATTAAAGTCATAACCACAAGTATAATCCTGTGAGATAGTCACTTCATTACACAACCTCCTTCTGGTTTACTGTTTGCTTTATTTTGATGCCAGATTGAATAACTGAATGTTCCTGTGTAGTTAACGACAGTGGCAGCATATATGCTCTTTGTGTCTCTGCTAATTCTGGAGTTTATTTTACATCCTTAAAGACACAGGTATCAATTAATACAGTAGTTGGGCAAAGCCCTGATGGTTTCAGTGCTGGGAAAATCAACTTAAAAATGATGGTTTGAGGAAAGAATGGCTAGTTATGCTAATCGCTATAGATGTCTGGTGAGAAAATAACTGCGTTGTGGTCACTGGTACTCAGTGTTGGGTGATGGGGTAGGTGCCTGCGAGCAGGTCGGTGCCTCCCTGCAGAACAGCATTGCGGCGAGCCAGAGTACAGCTGCTGAACAGGAACAAAATGAATAGTTCGCTCGGAAATGGATTTCAGACCAAATCAAACCTTTCTGCACAGTTTCAGATACTTGTCTTCTGCTGATGTTGGATGTCACGATGCTTCCAGCGTGAAGGAAACCGCAGTGGGCTAAGGAGCGACTTGTGCCTGTCGGCCAGAGCCCGATGAGTCAGTGTGTCGGAGTAATTTTGATAAATACCCAGACTGAGATAATCAAAACCCGTCAGGAGATTTGGTTGTTGTCCTACTTATTAATTTTAATGATAATTGAGTATCTGTGCCGATTGCACAGGCTGTCAGCTCAGCTTCCCAAACTCTGTACGTTCAGTTTCAAAATGCTGATACTCAGTCTGGTGTATCTAACTCGGAGGGGTGGTCTTGGTGTGGACAGGCAGCACAGATAGGCAGGAGCTAAGTGTCCTTTGGAGCTGCAGTAACGAAGACTGGCAGAGCCTGTGAGCCGTACAGGTGTATTGAACTGGCAAATGTCTTCAGTCCCCAGGGAATTTGGTTATGATGCCGCCTGGATAATGTTTGTAAAAGGCTTCTGCCGTGAAGGTGTTGGAGGGGAAGCAGGGAATCTTCAGCAGCCCTTGCTTGGCGTTTGCAAAGCTATTTTGTTTGATAAACCTCTTGGTACTCCTCTCTTCCCTGTCCAGCGCTGCTCCTGCTCGCAGGGGTAGCTCTTCCCGTGCCGAGCTGGGGTGTTTTCCCCAGCACTGCTGTTGGCAGAGGCTGACCCCGCTGCAGCTGGATGTGCAGAGGGCTCTGTGCATCTCTCCAGGTGTTGCAGGGGCCTTTTGGCAGAGGCCAGGATGTGTGTTGAGCTTTTTACTACGAGGGGAGCTTTTCCCAGATGAATCCCCTGGTGCATTTGTCCCTGCTGGAAGACCACAAAGCATCCCCATTGATCAAGGATAAAGCAAGCAACTGAGACTCAAAATGAGTGCTTAGTGTTCTGTGTTCTCCTGAACTGGGAATGAGCCTAAGTGAGCAGAGTCTAGCTTGCTGCCTTTTAAAAAACAGACTGACCCCTTCCTTTTTTCTAACCTTTGTGCTGTCTGTTCAGAAATAAAGCAGCCAAGAGAGAAAATAGAGTGAAAACAATTTTTTTTCACACACAGTACTGTGACCAAAGCTTTTACTTGGCAAATTTCCTTTCTCCTCTGCTCTGCAGTGTTATATCTGAAAACTGAACTAGTTTTCTCTCATATTACAGTAAATACTTAAGTAATCAAAATGATATTAAGAAAGAAAGTTGGGCAACTCCCTGCTGTTCAAATATGTTAATTGCAAATCATTGACATTCTAGACATGCTGTTTCTTACTGAGTTATAGTTTCCTTGCTGGTGGAGTAAAACAATCAGTTGGGAAAAAAAAAGGACAATATTGTAGTATTTGCTAGTTCTCGTTACTTAAAAATAAGAGCAGATTTGTGAATGTGTGAGCTGAAGGTAATGGTGTAGCTTCATAGGATTTAATGCCAGTGGGCCTGTTACATTCTGTAGTTGAATCTCCTGTGGTACCTACACGGTAGAAGCTTGTTCAGGGCGCCTTGAAGCAGGGCTGTAACCTTGATTTGACCTACAGTGTGTCTTCTGGAGAGAGATCTCTTTGATTTAGTCTTCCTTTTATGGTGAGTCCGCCATAGACATTTGTAGCTTGTGCCAAAAGCAAACCGTCCTTGTTATAGGACAAACTAATCATAGAATGGTTTGGGTTGGAAGGGCCCCATCTAGTTCCACCCCCGCTGCCATGGGCAGGGACACCTTCCACTAGACCAGGTTGCTCCAAGCTTCATCCAGCCTGGCCTTGGACACTTCCAGGGATGGGGCATCCACAGCTTCTCTGGGCAACCTGTTCCAGTGCCTCACCATCCTCTCCGGGAAGAACTTCTTCCTGATATCCAATCTAACCCTCCCCGCTTTCAATTTAACCCCGTTACCCCTTGTCCTGTCACTACTGGCCCTTGTAAAAAGTCCCCCCCAGCTTCCTTGTAGCCCCTTCAGGCACTGGAAGGTGCAATAAGGTCTCCCCGGAGCCTTCTCTTCTCCAGGCTGAACAAGCCCAATTCTCGCAGCCTTTCATCATAGGAGAAGTGCTCAAGCCCTCTGAGCATCTTCTGATTTGAATTTCAAGGCCAGGCTGGATGAGGCTTTGAGCAGCGTGGTCTAGTGGAAGGTGTCCCTGCCCATGGCAGGGGGGTTGGAACTAGATGGTCTTTAAGGTCCCTTCCAACCCAAACGATTCTGGGATTCTGTGAATTGTTCAAACTTCAGTTCTCGGTCAATGGATCTTGCTGACTGTACTGGTATGTACTAGTCAGCTCCCTCTTTCCCCTCCCCACACCCTGTTTCAGGCAAATAGAGGCCCCAAGCAAGTTAGTCACATCCCAGCCTTCTCTTCAAATTTTTTACAGATCTTTGCTTTAAAATAAGTTATTGATCTCTGGAGTAGCTGTGGACACTCTTCTTTGGGTTCTTTACAATTTGTCCTAGTTGAAGTGTTGCCATTTGAAATCCAGGTGAGGGAAGTGATGGAGAAGCAACAGCAGGTTTTTGTGTCCTTCCCCTAAATGGCTTATTCCTTTACTTAGTATGAAATTTCTTTAGCTGCCTACTGTTTTAAGTTTCTTTGTGCACAATAATTTATGGATGAGAGCACACATTATTAGAAAGCTGTATGTGTTGTGTGCTATGGGGACAACTTTTCAACAAGAGTGCCATTTCTTCAGCTGTCTAACTTTCAGTGGGTATGTGTTTTGGTAAGAAGAATGATGTCAATTAACCACATAACCTGTAAAAGTGCTGTTTCCTATGCTAATTAGTACTTCCTTGGAGAATTGTACTTTTAATTTATTTTTTTAAAGTGCATTCATTCATCCTTTTTCCTTTCAAACTTCAACACTTGGTGAAACATGCATCGAGTTTCACTGAAAGAAGCTGAAGAGGCAAAGATGGAAAGGGGATTGATTTCATCGTTTAACTGCCAAATAATGATGAAACCGTGTTTGTAATTTCATGTTTGTGCAAAGTGGTCTATTAGTCCACTTTGTAGTGCGTGTAAGGCCTAGAATAGGGATGGATAAATATCTGTAGTTTCTGTGCTGAGTACTGCCTTTCCTCCCGGGGACTCCTGAAGATTATTTTAAACTTGGGTTTTTTACCAGAAATTCAGGCCACAGAGGAGGATTATGTTGCCTCACAGTAAAAAGCTGTTTCTGGAATTTGGCTGTGTTAGGTCCATAAGTAGCACAGATCAGAGTGTTTGGGGTGGCCAAAACCAATGGGTCCATTGCCACCTCAGATGAACAGACTGTGGCTCTGTGCATGTCTCTTCATTTCCCATTTTAACCTAATCTTGTGCTGCTGGATGAAGGGTTGGTTGATGGCAATCTCTTTTTCTCCTAAGGAAACGTAGCCCCTTCCCATGGCTCTAGTTTTAGCTGCTCCTACTCTGCTGCCCCATCTCCCTAACCCACTGTTAATCCCAGTGTACTTTGTGTGGAAAACAACAGTTATACGAGCTCGTAGTTGTTTAATTGAGCAGGCAACAACCTAACAATAGACCAACTCATTCTTTTTCTGTTTCAACTCTCTTGATAGCTCTTCCTCTGAGGGACTGCATGTCCTCAGCATTTCTGTGTTCTCCTCTGTGCCTCAGGCACTTGCGCTTGGAACAGACCCTTGTTGTAACCTGGGGAGAGGAGCATGTAGGAACCTCTGATATCTGTATATTCAGCCTCTGCTCCCACGTGGCATTGGCACATGCCAGCTTTAAGTTGCCTTGCTTAGGTGATGGATAGCCGTGGCTCGCCATGGGCTAGGCTGCCTGAGCAGATCCACTTTGAAGGTTTCAAGTGATGGAGGTTTGACTCCCATGGCAAGTTCTCCCGATGGTTGGTTACCACTCTGTCACTTACAATAACTATGTTATCTTACCTTCTCTTCCAAAGCGTTTGAGTTCAATTCCTGGATCTTTTGTTGATTAGATGAATCTGTCTAACAACAGAAGTTTTCTCTTCACGGAGCTGTTGCACCATCAGGTTAACACATGGTTTACCTCTTGGTTAGGTAAATAATTTGAGAATTTTCAGTTTCTTCTGGAAACTTCAACAGCTTTCCTAGACGTTGTATTGTCACAGCTGGTTGCTGAAGCAGCGTTTATTTTTGCACCGCAGACATACCAGCTCTGCATGTAGCACACGGCTGAATTTGCTTTCCCAGACATGGCATGTTGAGGTTCAGTTGGGTCTTCCATGGCTGTCAGGTGCTGGAAGAGAGTGTGGAGTAGCAGGAGGTTGCAGGTGAGGGCAAATAGCTGATGAAGTATGGAGCCTCTCCAGAAATGTATCTTTTCTGAGATGGTTAGGATATAGGACATCCATCATAAACAAAGGCGTGCATCTATGTTTCTTCGATTCCAGATTTAAGGAGACATTGAGGTCCAGGTTGCATCTCTGTCCAACGCATTTACATCTTTTTAATTCTGGTGCCATATTTAAATAGTAAGATAGGCCTGACGTGGTGGGAATTAAATGCCATAGAATAAGAAGTAACTAAAAGTTTCATTATGTTGTGGAATAGGCATAACAAGCATGCATATGTATAATTTATTACCTATAGTGGGGAAGTACTTAGCAGTCATAATAAACTCATTCTGTTCATTCATTTTTAGATCTTAGCATACTGATTCAGACCTTAACTGAAAGTGAATATACAATCAATGTGAGGCTTTTTATGCTGGTTTAATAATGTAGGCCTGCCGAGGATCTTTAATTAAATAATTATTCTTTGTTCAATCAGGATAGATTGCTTCACTATAGGGATTGCTGGTAAGAACACGCAAAATCTGCCCTGAACTGATCATGATTTAACTGCTCGCTGTAATCCTGCGTAAGCGGTAGTCTGTCGCGTAAAGCGGTGACAGCAACCTGAAAACCAGGAAAAAAAAAATGTAGTCAGCTATTAAAAATGTAATGCCTAATTCGGAGGTGATCAAAGGAAACTGTGCTGCTAAGACCCAGTTTGGTGCCGTGAACGTTACAGCTGTCTGACAAATGGGACAAGTGGGTTTTCTACAGGGTTTGGCTTCAACAGTTTGCTTTGGTTTTGTTGACAGTTGTAAGGTGCTCAGCACGTAGGGAATCGGAAAATCTGGGTTTTGCTTTTCTTACAGGTAACCTCATGTATTCAAGAGGTGGCAGATGGAGCTGTTAGAAGATACAGTGAATTACATGGTGTAGGTGCTTGCTGCGCACGCTGGTTCCCATAAGAGGGTCTGCACAGGCAGAGCAGCCTTCTCATTTTTTCTGTCAAGAGTATTGGAAATGCAAAAAACCAGATCTGTGGGGTTTGCTGCTTGTGGCATCGCATGAGGCTGGCTTTGGATGGCCCCTGCTGCCGCCGCACGCCATTAATGCAGCTCACGGCGGCTGGACTGAGAGGACTTCAGTGTTTATTAGGGGAATATAATCATTTAAGCCTGAATAAGCTTCAAAGCTCTAATGTGGCTGTTTGGCCAACAGAAATGAGATGTAAATTTGTGCTGAATAGCCACTGATTACAGAAAGATGATTAATGCAAGATTTAAAATTGATTTATGGGTGCAGTTGTCAAGGCCTAAGCCATGAATGTAATATTATCTCTATGAAAAGCTTTGGGTAGATTAGAGACCAGGGAGCAGGGGCAAAATAATGCGTTTGCTGGAGGGCCTGATACGGTGTACGGGCCATCCATAATCTAGTCAAATTTGGTGTATGCCTCAGAGGTTAATCTTTGCCAGCGCAGCACATGGATAATTGTATCACTTTGGCTGAAATATTAGAAAACAGAGAAGTTTAATCTGGTTTATTTTCATTAAATGCACCTTTTGATCAATTTTCTTTTTCTTTTTGACTGGAAACTCTTAAAACATATTTCCTTGCTTTCAGAGAATTATAGATAGCTGATGACAGTGATAAAGATTAAGGATTTAGTTCAGCCTTTGCAAATTTTCACTTGAGTGTGCATTAAAAGTAAGGCAAATGTTTTGTGCTATTCCTCTTAAAGTGAACAGTTAGAAGCCCCAAATGATTTTTGATTTATTTAAGTATCAGGACAATATTCAACTACTAAGGAAAACTTCCATTCTTGCTGCTTTTGAAAACCGTTCTGTGAACCTCTTGATGTTGTCGGATCATGAGCAACGTGAACAGTATCCCAACAGTTTTGAAAATCCCAGCATTTGGTTGTAAACCTAAAATACATGTCGTCCTGTGAGCCCTTCTGAAAACTTGACTGTCAGTCTTCCGGTGTTAAACCATGTGGTGTCAACACTGTTTGTTACGGCGTTTGTTAAATTGTTCTGCAACGAGCGTTACATTAAGCAGTGAAAAATGATTTAATGGTATTGTGTTTCTTCGTTGCCTCTTTTGTGCTCATCTCCATTGCCTTACCCTTGATTGCTGGACTGCAGTTGGAGGTGGAGGTTTGAATTCAGATGTACAGAGAATTTCAAACCTTTTTAATAAATAAATAAAACTGGGGGCCGGGGGGAGATGGGGTTTGCAAATAACACATTGCTTTGTTCTGGGAAGGGGTCAGAGCAGCCCCTGATTAGGCATGCTGGAGAGGGGCTGATGCTCCTTTTCATTTCAGTTGCGCAAACCTCCAGCTGGGTTCTCCCTCCATTTAGATTCTAGTCCTGACACCTTTCATTGATCATGCAAATGATCAAAGTCTGAGCAAAACTTCTGTCCCATTTTCGGGTTTTTTTTCCCATTGCATCTCGGTGTGCAGCACTGAGACAGTCTCAGTGACTTTGTCCTGAGGTTCGTTTTTCAACAGCCTGAGTCATGCAGGTCTCTGAACGGAAAATATTTCATCACAAGCACGTTCTGCAAATAATTTTTAAGGTGTTAATTGCTCTTCTTTCCTGCAAGCTTGCTTGAGTGGGACTTGGTTTAGTGAATTACTGCTTGTGTTTTGAGATGCTGTCTCAGCTTTACAGAAGGCTGAGTTGTTTCTCCCCTGGTCAGTAAGGCAGAGCAATCCAGGAGTTGTCCAAACTTTTGCATTATGTTACACCAAGGGAGTTTTACCAAGAAACAGAAGGTGTGGCAGCAAACTTCACATGCATATTACAAATAGAAAAGAGTACTGAATTGTTCAAGTAGCAAACTCAAGTATTTAAGCAACAGGAGCTGATGAAGATCTCCATGTCGCTTTAAGTGACTTCTGATATGTCTTCACATCTAGCACTTGTAGAGAGGAGCGGTCACGCTTAGTCCCATGGTTTCAGCATTGGTCTTTCCTATTTGGAGCTTTCCCTCAGCTTGGAGCAGTGTGACTGTGTAAGAACCTTACTTGGCCTTCCTTCTTGGAGAAGGAGGGTTTCTAGCAGGCCTGATGGTGCACAAGAGTTTGAAAGCTTCACCCAAGTGGAATGGAAGAGATACAAAGCAGTAGAAGATAAAAAAATATCCACCCAGGTGCTTAAGTTGTCACTTCTAAAAAATGCACTTTTTTTTTAAAGTTGATTGCTGCTGAGGAGTTGTTCTGAGTATCAGGGTGTGCAATTGGCAGCAATGGGATGGGGATGGAGCATGATGGTGCCGTGAACATACACCCAGCTCATTTCCAGTGTAGTTGTTTTGTAGGGGAGATGGAACATTAATCACTCCCCCATCTTCACTAATCCCTCCCCTGCCCTCTGCCACAGTGCAAAGCAGTACATTAAACTTCGGAGTACAGTGAAATCGAGTCTTCTTAAATCTCAGTGCAGTGGTGAGTAGCCTTGAACGTGGAGTGAGGCCCTTTTTCTCCTCTGAACACCTTTGCTGCCCACATGTTGAACTGGATGATCTTTAAGGCCCCTTCCAACCTAATCCATTCTGTGATTCTGTGTTGAAGGAGCTCATTCAGAAGGATATGTCTGGCTGTTCCTTTAACATTGGTGCAGTAAGAATTTGCTTTTTAAGTTGTTTTTTGGGGGGGTGAGGGGACCCAAGTGACTTTTTCAGCCTGCTTTCTGCTGGTAAGTATCCCATGTGGGATAGCAGGGGATATGTGAGTGTTTGGTTACTATGGAAAGGGAGAAAAAAATTCACTAGTGACATGTGGCATGTCTCAAAAAGATGCTTTAAACTTCCAGTTCATAGAATCACAGAATGGTTTGGGATGGTTTGGGTTGGAAGGGACCTTAAAGACCATCTAGTTCCAACTCCCCTGCCATGGGCAGGGACACCTTCCACTAGACCAGGTTGCTCCAAGCCTCATCCAGACTGGCCTTGAAGTCATACCTCTTTGCAATTTACTTCCCTTACTCAGGTTTTAGTTTATGAAAATGATCCTTAGCTTCTGTCTGGCAATCTCAGGTAATGAGTGAGGGAGGTCTCATTTATATCCCGTAATTAAGGTCAGGATATTCTGAAACTGTTATTCTGAGTCCAGTGTTTACTGGACTGAGCGTCTTAGTGGTCGGAATCAAGGCATTGTAAGAAATGGCACAAAACTACAATCCAGTAGTAAAATGAGAAATGTAGTCCAAATCTTAGGGTATTCATATTTGGTTTTATTTATTTTTCTAGTTGGACAAATTGAGGGGAATATGCCAAACCACCAGAAAACGTTAGGTTTCTTCTTTGGAAACTCAGCTTTTAAAATTAATTTCATTAAACCAGATTTCTGCCTGAGTAGGGAGATTAATCAGGTCCTCTCTATCCTCTGTGTCTGTTATCCATTATGTTTTTTGCTTGACTAGTAACTGCTGTCAGTAGGAATATATGTGTGTGTATATAAATGTCTCAGTTGTAAAATTGCCATCCAAATGAGGCTTGAGCCTCGGGTGGGGGAGTATCAGATACATGGAAATGGGAAGATCCTGGGCAGTTACAGCTGCTTCTGGTATTTAAAGGTTTTAACAAACACTGGGCTGAATATTGTTTGTATTGAACTCACTACAGTTTCCTTTTGCCACTGGCTCTTGCCCTTAAAATGAACTCCAAATGCCCCAAAACCAGTCTGAGGCTGTGTAGGAATCCCTTTACCTTTTACATTATGAAAGTGACTGTTGGTATGGGAAACGAAGTTGTTTGTCTGTACAAGTAGTAAGGTTTTGCGGTTATACTTGCTAGCTGAAATTAAAAGCGCGTTTGAGGTTGAAAGAGCTAGTTTGTATTACTCTAGAACAGTTTTCATAATAATTTTTTTTTTTCCTGCCCTTTATTTTGTTTAAATTCAGGAAAAGATGGTAAACACATGGTTTGGGAGGCTGTCAAAATCACTGTTTTCCCATTCACTGGTATTTGGTTTTTTTGGTCCCCTCCCCTCCTTTCCTAACTGGATCCAAGTACATGAATTGTTTTGGTTTCCTGATTATTGCATATTTATGATTTACTGGAAAAAGCCATGTGGCTGCGGTGTCCTTCCACTGTCTGGCTGGTGCAGAGCAGGAGGGGGATGACGGGGCTGTCCCAGTGAGCAACATCCTGCCCTGAAGCAGAATGTGAACTCATCACACTGGCATGAATGCTTGAAAATTGTTGTTTAAAACAGGATCCGGTGACCTGGCAGTGGTGGAGGAGAGCTGGGCAAAGCCGTTTCGCCTTCTATTCTGCCTGGAGGGGGCATGTAGCGGGCACCCTTTACCCTGTAGACCTTGAGCTGCTTGCCAAGTCGCTGCTATTGGCACTACTCCATTGAGTTTTGCAGCAGTGTGTGAGGTTACTGCATATTCCTTCTGCTGGAGAGCTGTTTGGATGATTATCCCTCAACTGGGAGAGGGGACCAGGCTTCCCAAGTGCTTCAGCAGGTGCTGGTGGACTCTGCCACGGTCGGCAGGTCGCATAGCTTATACAGACACCTCTTGCCAGTGTTGGGAACAGAACTGTTTTGCTCCTGCCAGTCCCTGGGGTAAGCATTGCTTTAGATGGGGCTACCAACAGAGTGACTTTCGGGTACTTTGTATTTTGTGGTCTTGTTCTCTGAGCAAGCAAAACCCTTGTAATGAAGACTAAAACACCTCCAGCACATACAAAGGCTCTGCTTTAATCACACAGCTCCAAAGCTGAAAATCTGAGCAGTGCCGTGCATCGTGGGGCGTGTTGATCAAACTGGCAATTTTGGTGGCAGGCCTTGAAGCTGTTGAATTTTTGGGACTGGGGTGTCTGTAAGTGGTGTTTTGCAACAAGCAAGATGGTGACAGAGGCAGCCTTATTTTACAGCTAGCACAGCCCTGCAAAACCTTCTGCAGTGCAGAAGAAAAGATGCTTAGTGCTCTGCCTGGCTTTCACTAGAGATTTAGCCTTAGGTGACCTCCCTGAAGTCACTGAAACTGCAGGAGGAGAACCTGCTTCTTATTTGCTTTAAATTTGTGATGGATAACAGGTGGAAAGCTGTCAGGCAGCTGAAAAAAACCATGTTTTTGTGTTTTGTGAAGGGAGGAGAGCAGCAAAAGGAGGGAAGGGAGCAGGTTGTGAGATAAAGTTGAGTAGCGGGAGGGAACGTGTGTGTGTGCTAAGCTGGAGGCTATTGATTGGCAGCCAGGTCTTAACATCAGCTGCATAGAAGGAAATCAAAGAGACTGCCCAAATATTACCAGGATGAAAGGCAAGATAAATAGCACAGAGCTGAATGCCGGCCTGGCCTGCCCTTCTGGAAGGGCAGCTGGTCTCCCCTTTAATAATTGGCATAGGGATTGCATAGCCCCACACTCTCCTCTTCTCTGTACCGGTGTGTGCTTGTGCACACAAAGGGTGAAAATGCATAATTCCTTTTCCAATTTTCCATTTTTGTGATAGTAGATACCTGGATGAATCTGTGTATGTTGCAGAGCTGCATGTGGAGGTGGGGAAAGCGATAGCCCTAATGAGCGAAGGGGGGAGGATGAGGCTTCTTGTACCTGGGAAGCCTATGAAATACGTAGTGGGAACAGGGGCAGGTTGCACAGTCATAAAATCATAGAATGGT
>NW_010264778.1:0-18261 GCF_000690775.1 Eurypyga helias
TGATATTTTGAAATAAAAGCCTCACTCTTCAAGAAATTGAATAGTACCACACTTTGCTGCAGCTGCTGTAATTTTTTTTCCTTTTTGTAATGGTCTGGAAGATCCCTACCTGTTTCCGAGGAATGTGGCAGTGAAGAGGCAAAGCAAACCTGCTGAGGTACAAGGACGCCTAAGAGCTACACGAATCCTACCGACGCGGCATCCAGAGCTTCCTGTTCCCTTCGGCAGAATTTCGAGGGCATTTGTTGTTCCACTTTGTGTTCTGGAGGCTTTTCCCCTTGTGCAATACTAGCATGCTGGCTTTGCTTCATTAACCATACTTGATTGATATATAACAATGATGATTCTATCCTCTTCCAAGAAAAATATTTTTAGAGCCGTTAGATATTCCACGAAGAAGAGATGGACAACTGCTGAGTGAAGTACAGTATGTATTAAAAGTTTATTTGGCTGAGTTTGGTAGACTGTGAGCTCCCTTCTTATTAAAGATGTACTGTACGTACACTGTCTTCAGACTTTGTATAGCTCGTAGAGACTACAGTAAAAACCCGGTAACCAACTCCAAAGCTTGGCACTGTTGGCTCACTAATTCTTTGAAACAGCAACAAAGCTCCTTCTTTCCAGCCCAACATGCGAGAGGGCTGTTACATACCGTTTGGTTTATTACGAGCCTGTTGGCGGTTGGGGAACGAGCATTTCAGGGTAGGCGAATGCCTCTGTGGACAGCTCGGGCACACCCGCACCCAAGGGACTGCCTGGCCGTGTGCTCTTAGCCCACAGCACACGCGGGACAACCACCTAATTTTAAGCGTCCCTGGTTGCAAGCCAGGCTAAGTCACACAGAGCATTTGCCACCAGCTAAAAGCACATACGTGGGCAATTCCATGGCACAGCGAAGGTTGCTTGTGGTAAGCTGTGTCTGAGCCCTGCCTCCGTTTCAGGAATACGTTCTTTCAGTTTAATTTTAACCTGTTTCTTACTAAGGTGAAATGAGCTGAGATTCTCCTCAGCAGGGATGTGTCCACAGAGACATTGATCTACTCGCTGCGGTGGGTTTGAATCCCCATTTCTAGCTACGCTGTTGCTGTTCACCGTGCAGCCCGGCCCTGGCGTTGCCGAAGACGGATCAAATCTGAGGGCTGAAATGTGCAAACCTAGTTCACGTTCCCAGGCACTTCTGCACGCAGTCCAATTAATTTCAGGGGGTTTATTCATGTGGAAAAGGATCTTGCTGTCACGCAAAAGTCTGCACAATCTACCCTTCAGTACGCCTAATGCTACCAAATCAAAGAGGAATAGGGAATTGTAAAAAACTTGTTCTATCCAGTCCAGCTTCATTTCTGTAATACTTCCAATTTCCCTTCACCCTGCTTACCTGTCTCTCACAGGACCCCTTTGGCCACGCTGATCACTTTTAATCCAACGCAGAGGGAGTGCAGCACGTCCCAGCCTAGAGTTGGTCAAAATTCTCCAACCTTCTTTCTCCTTCAGGGCAACCACTTCAGTCCCTGATGTTTCAAGAGGCAGAAATTTGTCACTGTAATTACACTGTAGATTAAAGCAGCCACTTGACATGTCACGCCATAGTCCATGCCGACCTTCCGCGCTGGTCCTTGCCCGATGCTCACAGTGGAAATGGATATGCTGTTTCCGAGTACTTCTATTATTTCCCTTTCAAAAACAGAGGAGAGGGAAAAGTGTCCAGGGAAGAAACTTGCTTTTTTTCTGTGCACGGAAAGACTAAATAGGAGCATGAGCCTCCCCGCCAGTTGTAGGTCCTAGCACTTGGAGGCCAGCCTCGCTGGTGACCCAGCCGGACAGTCCACGTAGTTTCTGGCCACAGCCACCTGTCTAAACCACAGAAGATACCTGGACCCTGGTCGACGCTTTAGATACGGTCTACCAAGGCCGTGTCCCCCTAGTCCCACCATCTCAGTTCAGAGAGGACCACTGCCTGCCTGGTTACTAACAGATCATCAGACCAGCTCCAGGCTCATCTTCCACAAGTATGGAGAAACTCCTCCAAAATAAGTCCTTAGCATTTTTAATTTCATTAGAATAGCACTTTAAAAACTCCAGGACCCTCTAGATCTAGAAAGCCCTTGGTGCACTAGGACATAGACCCTGCCACCAGGATATAAGCTGACTGAAAGCCGGGATATGTTATCATCCCTTTACCAGTAGGAACCGAGGCACACAAAGCTAAATGGCCACCCAAAATCACCTTGGAAAGCTATGGAAAATTGAGCAGAAATTGAACTTCATTTTCCTTATTCCCTTTTACTGATTCTCCATAAGATGAGCCACACACAGCAGACCAACCCATGGCCTCCGGTACCCTTTCCAAGGCCTGAGGTATCGCACTGAGGGGTATTTACCCCATAGCAGTCTCTCTGGCGTGGCTCAGGCTGTGAGTAGATAACCATGCTTACGCCTGTGTCTATGAAATACGCCTGTAGAGACTGGGAAATATTAGACTTGCTAAAACAGAAGAAGGAAATGTTGTCATTACCACAGCAAAGTTTCTTCGAGATGTTTATGAATTTTTCTTTGCCAGTAGGCAGCCTCAAATATCACCACACCAAATTCAGTAAACATCTGCGTCTCTTTGAAGCTGCTGCAAAAATCTGCTCATGAAGTGCGGCACTGAGAAATTGCTGTTTTAATTAAAATGTTTTTGGGGGGGTGGAATTAAGGCCTTTGCAAAAAATAATGACTAATAAAACGTGAAGTCAAATTAAGAGCCGGATGCAGCTAACCTTCATTGTTTCAGTGAACCAAATTGAAAACAATAATAAAAATATTCATCCAGCCTGGAGTCACCATGATCATGTATTTCAGTGATGTGCACAGTAACACGGTGTGTAGCGGGAAGGTGCCAGCTGCTTTTTCACCTTGGCTGAGGGAAACCGAGTGCGTTTCAGTGGTGGAGTGAATGGGTCCCGCATCCTCATCAGAAAGTAGAAGGCATGCCATTCTCTGCACAATGTTGAAAGGTATTTACATCAACAGAATAGAAGGTTAAAGTTCCTGCTTACTGGCAGAAGTCTAGACAGAGTCAGGTCAGGGAAAAAGAACAATATTTGTAAATGAATCAAAGATAAACTTAGATATATGTCAGTGTTTCTTCTTCAGATCTGTGAAACCAAGTTATGTAAATTAAAATGTACAAGTTGGAAAAAATAACTGAAAAAAAAAAAGTAACTACCATCTGCCTATTGATTCAGAAAATCTAGATTATGTGCTTCTGTCCAAAAATCTCTGGTAATAAAAAGCTCAGTGTGGTATGACTTGATATTGCTTTGAATATGCTACATACCATAGCTGAAGAGAAAAGACACGTGGAGAAAGTCCACTGCTATGGCCAACAATTATGAACAGCGTGATGTGCCCCAAAATCTGGCATTGCACAGAAAAAGGCCCATGAACAATTACTGAAGGTGATACAGTTTGTGACATGCGATGCTCTTATCAGACTTACTGATCATTGACAGAGTTTGCAGAGACTTTCAGTGGTGTATTGCTTGTATATTTTCCTATTATAAAATGATTAGTTATGATGTTCCTAACTCTCCTCATTTGCCACTTTTCTGTTTCACTGTATGGTCCGGATGTATTTACAGATGATTGAGAAGTTGTAGAGATAAACATACCTTGGCTTGGAAAGCACGTCCACTTCATCTGAAGATGGCAGCCTTTGTCTCTTCTTCAGTGACAGGACGAATATTGCGGTCTAAAATGAGCTTCTCTTTTATCCAAACCTCAGTCACATCCCAGTAAGTAGGGTTTAGAGCTTGCCTGACAAAGAAATGGGTCATGCTTCTTTGCTTGGTATTCTGTTTTTTGTGAGAGAAAAACAGAAACACACTCCACAAATAATCTTTCAGGTAGACAGAAGGAGATGTATGTACAGGGCAGTTGGTTTAAGGCTGTCAACACTTTTTCTAGTTCACCAGTTTGAATTTAGATCACAGGCCTGACACACATTTATGGTCCCTTCTCCGAAATGCTCATACAGTCAAAACACTTCACAAATATTTATACTTTACAAAACTATGCTGCTCTGAAAAAAAAAAGAAACTGAGTCCTCTGCCTTGCAGGTAGGAAACCAAGACCGTAAGATTTGAGACTCGTCCAAGGTTATGCGAGAAAACTTCAGCAAAGCCAGTAGTAGGACTCCTGGGAACTCCTGGATTTTAGGTCATCATTGCAGATGGGTCATCTGCGGTTCACATCAGTGAAATTTCGCTGGCAGCAGGCCCTGGCTTTTGGCTCGGGTCACAGAGAGAAGAATGAGGGTGCCTGCAGTCAAGTGCAGTCCCTTCATCTGGGACTTGCAAACGGCTGATGCATGGAAGACCACCACTAGACTCACTCCAACCTCACCTTCTCCCGTGGGGACACAGTGACACAGTCCTGCCCTAGTTTGTTTTCATGGCTCCTGAGCAGAAGCTGCTTCGAGCCTTAGAAATCACAGCAGAGATGAGAAAAGACGCAGAAATGTCTGTGCTTAACCCTAATGGGCTGAGAAACAGATGGAGCCAACAGTCCTTCTTTTAGACATCACGATTTCTCAGAGTTGCCCATCTGATAGAATGATTTTCAGGTAGAATTTTACTCAGAGCAGAGAAAGCACACGTTCCCTGACACCAGAAAGTTCCTGAACCAGTCAACAAGAAGCACAAATAACTTGTTCTCAACTGAAAAACATGAGCAGCGCTGCTAAGGGAGTAACTAAGTCATGGGGAAAAAATCACTTTGTTTTTGGCAAATATTTGTCTGTGGGCACACCTTTGAAAAAACTTTATGCTGTGGCTTGACAAGCACCTCCAGCTGTGACTGCAGCTCAGAAATGCACAAGGGTCCTTCCCACAAGACTGGGCACGGCATCTTTTCATGCAACAGCCATTGTTGTGTTATTTTTGCCATCCCACCATGTGACAATATGGTCAAATCTGTATGCCCAGAAACAATATACATGTTTGAGCATCAAGTTACTGACCTGCTTCCCATTAGTTCTCATCTGCTTTCTTTGGCAGACGACTGTCCTTGATGCAGTTAGAAATGAGGGCTACAGGCCCACCTAGATTTGAAGCAAACTACCCATAACCTAAGATATTGCTCAGGGAAATACGCAATTTCTTCCTCCCGCCTGCCATTCCTCCTCATTTCCTATTTCATTTCATTTTCATTTCATCTCATCCCCTGTCTTTCACACCACTTAATTATTTTCATCCATCTCTATTAGTCCCTTACCACCACTACTGCCCCACAGACCAAGGAAAAGCAGCTGTGCTGTCAAGACCCAAATCAGGGAGCTGTTGCCCCCAAGAGCAGTGATTTATGTGATCTTTCTTTCTTTCCCTTTTCCTGCATACTCTGGACGGTGAGATCCCATCCTCACTGTAGCTGCTCTGCCCGTAGCCCCCCGTATTTGCCCTGCCCACACCAGCAATCCCCAGCTCAGGTCTGTCTTAGTGTACGCAGCAGATCCACTGGCACTTGATTTACAGCAGAGGAGTTAGTTGCCATCTCCTCACCTTCACCAAACCTGTCCTGTTTGTTGCTCCTTCTACAGCCTTGTAGAAGCAGCTGGCTATTTCCCCCCGTTCTGTTTGCCATCAGACTCGTAAAGACATACAAGCCAAGTAGCAACTGCTAATGCCAAAAAGAAGTATCGCGGTCGGGATGTGTGCCTTCAAGAGACAGATTCAACAAGCGTTTCATCCATTTGGCTTCATTTCCTTCTGACCTTGACTTCCAGGAACTGGAAGCACAGACAATGACTAGATGGGAAAAAAGGTGGAAAATCACGGTACCCTAGCCGGTATGGCCTTGCACTGCTTCCTCCTGAGCTGGCACAGGAGAAGGGGAAGACTCCAAAAGGCAAAAGCAGGGGGGAATTTTGGTGCCCAAAGCCCCAACACTGTTGCAAGGCTACAGCGGCCTTTGCTGCCCAGCTGTGCTAAAATGTGATTATTAAAAGAATATCATGTTCTCTGTTAGCTTTTCCACTCTCTCAGCACCTGACTTGTAAATATTATTACGGCCTATCTCCGTTCCAGCCTATCTCCACCCTGCCTTTGTCCTAGGCAGAGAAAATGATATTCTGCTTTCACTTGACACACAAAACAAGACAGATGATAAGAGCCTGTTGGTCTTATTCAGCAAAGCTAATCTCATCCCTTGCTTCGCTGTGGGATTATAAACACTATTCCGACCTACCCTCATAACTGAAACGCCTTTTTTCATATCACCTCTTTTGCTTTTTAATGTCACACAACATTGACTTGTTTACAGCTCTAGCTCCTGTAACCCATTACTAATTCTCTGATTTGAGCAGAATTGAATGGAGATTTCAGAATGGTGGGCCCAATCCCACCATTTTTCCCTGTGGATGTTGTGTCCATATAACCTGCAATTTCCACCTTCTGATGTTTCTTCCAGCAGCATCTTGTTATAGGCACCATCATCCCTGGGCAATGGAAACTAAACCAGCCAACTCTGAATTGATGGCCCAGGCATTCACATATTTTACAACTTAAGATACATGTTGGATGGTTTAATATTTAATGCTAGTCTTTATGCTTTAGTCACTGACCTCAACGGAGGGTACAACAAAATGTCACCAGTGCCCAGCAGGGTTGGGAGAAAGACAGGGACAGCAGAAAAATGGGAAAGTTACATCCCATACACGTATGTTCTGCCAAAGTACATCAGTTTCCCTCATAAGTGGATTTGACCCACAGTATTGGCTGGTTCACAGTGTTACTTTGCAGCCCCAGTGTCGAGTTAAAAATTTCAGGTTTTTTTCCCCAGTAATTATTCTTACTGTGGTTTTTAGGACCTTGTTACTTATGACCTATGAGACCTTGGAGTTAAAGACGGCCCTCAAAAGCTCTCAAATGTGCCACAGTGGTTTTTGTCAACAATAACATTGGCAACCTACCAAAAAAAAAAAAAAACCACACCAAAAAGAAAAAAGAAAAAAAACCCACCACATAATATGGGGTCTTGTCCACCACGGAATAAAACTGCAAAGGAAAATAAGGATGACAGGATTTCTTACAATCAGTGCTGTTCAAAATCTGGAGGAAAAATAAAGAGCAGCCCAAAACTTTTAAAGTGGTTTAGCACACAGTTGTCATTGATTTCCAGTCCATATGGTCCTCCCTTAACCCCCCACACAACTGCCTGGACACCGCAGTAAGCCCACCTCGCAGCGCCTCCTGGAGCCTTTCAAAGCCTTGACGCTTGTAAAGGAGCCCCAAAAGCCAACCGCAGCACACGAAGTGAGCGTAGACCCGCTCAGTGCGTTGCTGTCCTCAGTTTCCCTTTCCACCGCCGCCCTTATGCTCCCAGCAGAATTTGACCAGAAGACCTAGGGGAGAATTGTTCTCCACAGATTGCTGAGACATGAAAGTCTTCTTGAGCCTGAACAACTGAGGCACTCACGTCTACCCACAGTCTGCTGCTTTCTGCCGTCCTCGTTAACCCACGGCAGCGCTGTTTAAACTGATCTACTTAGTCCCTTGCAATCCAAGGCAGTGGTTTGGGTAGAAGAACTGAAAAATGGGAGTTCACAACAGGTAAAGTTCTTGATCAGGATTATTTTTTTTTTTTCAAATCAAACCCAAAGTTTGCATAATGAGGATTTCTGGAGATACGGTCTGTTATACATAGGAACACCAGTTGTTCATCACTAATTGACTGCATCCTTCTCAAACACTTTTTCACAGACACCTAGAATCAGGATTTCTGAGCACACACAAGCCCAGCATTAAGTTAAATGAAAATTGAAGGACTGACCTGAACGCAGAGATTACCAGCCTTAACTTTCAATTTATCAGAGCCTTGCCATGATTTAAACACAGGCTGCTCTGCCGAAATATGGACAGTTTCCACCTGCAGCTCTCAAGTTTCTTCACTGCTGTACAATGCACAGGCTAAACTGAGCGTAAAACAGTACCCACGCAAAATACCCTGCACACCTCAGTGGTGACTTTCCTCACTGGTTAGCACAAAGATGCCCTGAGGCACAGCTGAGCCCATCAAACATCACCCAACATCCACCAGTCCGAATGGTATAGGCTATTCAGTTTCAAGTTTATGCATTATAGAGGCAAAACACACTCATAACAGGAGCAAAATGATGTTAAAACCAGTGTCTGGACAGCAGAAGATCCACATCTCACAGATAAATTACATATAAAGACCGTATATACAATGGCTATGCTGATCATTCCCCTAGGATTTAGAGAAATGAGCAACTTTAGCTTTACAGACTTCATGCTTGCTTGATCTCACTACAATAAACAGCTCCATATTTTTCCTTTTCATGTTTTATCCTAAAGCAACAGAGCATTACATTAATTGACTTGTCTTATTAATTCAATAAGCTGCTTCCAAGATGAAATGCTTAGCTATGCTTGCTTGTTTTTGGCACTTTTTGGTTGTTGGAAGAAAAGCTTTAAGGCTAGAATTGCTCTGATGTTTTCCACAGTTCACTGAATAATTTTATGCACTACTGAAGATTTGCCACATTTGGAATTACTGCAAACTGCTACTTTTTCATCATATTATAATTTAATTCACACTTTTAGTACGATAAGAAAACATTTAACAGTTTGCATATTACAGAAGTGTATTTGTTCTGCCATAAAGTTGTGGCTAAGAATTCATTATAGGTCACTCTTTTCTAGGATTTATAATTTGGACATAAGATGCATTTAGAAGATTAAAGATGACATAGAAACTACTCCATTCAAATGAATTATATGCAAGAAAACTCAGGGAGAAAAAAAATGACCTTGCGGTAAATATATAGCAAAAATATTTTACTGAAAACGTGAATTAGATTGAGAATTTTTTTACCATTTCAGCAAACTATTGGAGGGGAGGTGAACATACATTAAACATTAAGAAACTTGAAACCAAATAAAGATATTCAACATTCCTTAAGGGGAACACACTCGTGTAACTATGTGTATTCTTAGATTTCAACTTCTTTAGGAAACATGAACCCTGGGTTTGCCTTTTAACTGGTGAAAAAGCTCAGGGTTTTGACTGTGAACTGGGTGAAAGTGACTTTTTTTTTTTTCACTGAGCTTGTTCTTTTTCAAGAGGGCTGTGTGGGGGTTCTCAGTGCTCTTACCTTCGAGAACACCTTCCATCCATTGCTTGACTCCGGGCTGTGCCACGGTGCTTCCAAGGAAGGTGGGGCATGGCTGTGCCTGCTCAGCAGATGGCACGCACCTTGGAGTGACACAAGCACCATTCAGCTTGATAATGTCACCCTTCAGTGCCATCACTGATGTCCCTCAACTCTCCATGTCCCTTGGAAGGTCCTGTCACACTGTGAGCTATTCCATAGAGGCAAAACTCTCCCCCCATGTTATTTCTTGGACTTGGTGTGGAAGCTCGTGGTGAAGCTTCTAAAAGTCAGGTCTCTGCAGGTTAAGTGTGAATACTCTCCCTCCACCTTCACGATGCAAGGGCACCTCCAGCCTCTCTGATGAGGAAAGGGGTTGAATGAGCCCCCCACAGTGATTGTCCTCAACCTGTAGGGAGTACAACTCCCTAAATCCCTCCCCCACTTCATGGCACTCACCACAGATCCGTGGAGAGCTCCTGGAGACAACACTGTTTAGCTGTTCCAAAGGTGATGCCTGGCCCGGGCTGGGCTGCTACAGAGGACACAGAGTGAAAAACAGACTGCTACAGAAAGGAGATCCAGGGGAGTTGCTACTGCTCCCGGGGTAGGAAAACATGTCTGCAAAAACCGTTCTTCACGCCCTCCCTCATCTGCAGCAAGAAAAACTTTGTCCCCCAGTAATAAGTGCGGCAGGTTTGTGCTCAGAGGTGATGCCGGAGGTCGGGGCAGTGGCTCCCACCACCCCCGGTGTGGGTGGGTGCAATGGGTGACAAACCTCCTCCTCTCCATGGAGCCAGTTACGATCACTGCTGCAGCAAAACCGACCTGGTAATCACAAGGCTTTGAGTCAAAATACAGACTTTGCCTGGAGCGAGGTCCTATTTTAAAATGAAGGTTATTGATCACGTTTCTGGCCTTAAGAAGAGAAATCAAAGCATAATTTATGCTCAGAGTGACCTGTAGGTGTTTGCACAACAATTAATACCCACCGTTATGGTAATGCAGCTGGACACATGGCAATCCATCTTTTCCTTGAAACATTTTACCCTTACAGCCACTACCTCTAACGCTCCATTATGTGTCCCCATACCCTTTGCGTTTCAATATTACCATCCTGGGCAAAGCTCAATGCACTGTTTAAATGAGGAAGGAACATCTGGTAAGCTGAGACTGCCGGGACTCCGCGGACAGATAAAAGTTGTGGCACTTTTCCTCTGTATATGGAAACGCGTTGTAAATTAAATCTATAATCATCTGAAAAGGCACAGGTCAGAAAGCAGGTGGAGAAACGTTATCATTTGTGCCAAGATCAAATTCCATGAAGCTTATCTTAAAGTCAGAGAATTTGCATGTGTTCACTCACTATTTTGTATTTTAATGGTTTTCTAAAGGTGCTTGTGACATTATATTTTGGCCTTCACAAAGTATGTACCAAATATACTGTAAGAACTGACAAATCCAATGAGCATGAAAATATTTCTCCCTCAGCCCATTTTTTTGCTTTCATTTGCTTTAAAGAAATGTGGGATAACACTGAAATCTCAACCTGGATCTGCCTGAGTCTGTGCTGCTGCCTGCTGATCTACCTTAGTTAAAAAAAAGAACAAGTTGTGCAGTAGGCCATCTGCCGTGAAACATAAATGTAACAGCAATGAGCCGAGAGCCATGAACCACTTAGCCTGAGGGAGAAGATGTTTCAGCAGGGTGAGCAGCAAGGAAAGCCTCAAAGAGACGGGTGACGCTCCCTTTCAGCTCCAGCTGCTGCGGCGTTGAAGGCCAGCTCTCCACAGCCCGCTGAATTCCTGCACAGCCCGATAGCTCCCGCTGTGTCACCTCTTCACCTTGGCTTTCATGCAGGGATTGAACTCTGAGAAGATGAGAGCCACTGTTGTCACTGCTACTCTGTGGCCAGGCATCCTCCATATCCCCCTGCGCCTGGAGATGATGTTACCACACCTGGAGGGTATCAGAGATGAGGGAGTACCCACGTATTGGTAGACCTGAAGTCTTTGCAGAAAGCAAGGAGAAGGCACTGCCAGCTGGTGGGAATATAATGTTTTGCAGACCAGAGCTGGATCTGGAAGACAGCGATGCCATGGATGTGCCGATCAGCGCTGATACCCATCCTACCGCTGTTATTCCCACTGCACATGAGACCACGTGTGTGCGGAACATTCACACACGTTCTGGCTTGTGCCTTTGCATGGCGAAGGGGCAGGAGGCAGCTGGGAGAGTGCAGCCTACACCTCTGCAAGAGGTTTTAGCACCATTTTCTGCCAAGCCCCCAAAACACCCTTTACACCATGTACACCTGTACATCAGGAATTCCTCCGACACACCTTACAAACACAGCCCAAATGTCAAATGGGATTAATAGGAGCCAGTAGGATATTTCAAACTGTTTACTCTGGAACAGAGTTAACAACAAAAGACCAGCAGCTTTCAGCAACAGATAGGGTTATCTCAGGTCACAACAGCTAAGTAGTATAATTTTAAAACCCCAGAGGGAAAATTTAAGTAAATGCCTTCCAGAAAAATCCCTGCTCTTGTTAGCAGGAACATGACACCTTTGTCTTGCTGGTGCTTAATGGTGTTAAGTATAGGGGGCGGTTGAGTGCTAATTGTTTATTGGGTGATCAGTGATATTCCCAGGTGGATACAAAGGAAGAGGTTGAAAGGAGATAAACGATCCTTCGGATTTCTCCTTTCAAGAAATCGTTTAAGCACAGGCATGAATAACAGGAGTGGCAGGACTAAATCTGCAGATGGCTCCTGTGTCAGGGAACATTCCTCTGAAAGCCAATAAAAGTGTGACAGTCTACAGTTTTCCCAGGCCATTTACCTTCATCCTGGTGACTGTTTTGAGCTAGGACAATAATCGATGTAGAAGGGCACATCTTTTTAGCACAGAGTGGGCACCAGGAGAGCAGCACTGGGGTATGGCACAGGCTCTCCTGCAGCTCCCTGACTGGTGCTCCATCTCCTCCACCCACCGTGCAGCTCCCCCAGGTAACAGCACCCCACGGTTGGACCGCATCCTCCATCCCACTGCCCCAGCCTCTTTCCCCGCTCTCCCCGTTATCAGCATGTGGCTCCTCGGTTTGGCTGTCCCGCTCAGGACCTACCGGTGCCGTCCCCAGCTCTGACAGCAGCGTGTGCCAGCACCTCACTGCCCACTGCACGAAGAAATTTCTTTTAGAAACCAGCCTCAATCACCCAGCCTCAATCACCCGGTGCTCCTAGCCCCCCGTTTTGAATGACATGACAAGCAGCTCCACGTTGGATGTATCTCCTACTCATGATTTGGTACCCATGGCCATGTCCTCAGCTGCCTTCTCTCCAAACTGGAGACTCCCAGCTCAGAACATCCATGTGCTGTGCTGTCTGGGGACATTTTTGGTTTAAGCCAACATCCCAAAACTCATCTAAGGATAATCCTCAGCTTTGTGCCTGCAGACTTCTCAGCTCCTGCCCCATCTCAGGCGACCCGTTACCTCTCTGAAGAAGATGCAGTGTTGGAGCATCTTTTTTACCTACTCAACGTGCAGATCTGTGATATGGACCAACAAAGTTGCAGGGCTCAGTGCAGCTGAGGAGAAAGGAGAGAAAAGATGCCCCATATCTGGACAAAACACATCGTCCGGCTCAGGAAGCTCAGACACTGATTTTGTACCAGCTGAGGGCTACAGAGGATGGTGGAGAATCACTCTGTCAATTCCCTCATATGAGATTATCTGACAGAACTGATACTCATCGATGCCTGAGGGCAAAATGACTCAGATTAACCTAGCTACCCTCCCAATGCCATGAAAAATACATCCATCTTGGATATTCCTCAGACAAGGAAATAAAGCTAGAAACAAAGTGCTTAAAAACCTGCATTTGTCAGACTGATCCTGTTTAATTAAACAGGAAATTGCAGGGCAACTAAATCAATCTTTACAAAGAAAAGCTGTTTGTCTGTTTACAGAAGAGAAACTTGTGGTGATTTATCTTAAAGAATGTAATTGCCTAATGATTAATAGTGACCAGAGATAGTCAGAAGGAGGAAATGAGGAACAGGAGTTCTCTTGCTGCGTGTTTGAAGCATGGCAGAGCTATATGGCCCTGCCACATATAAACCAAAGTTTCCTAGTCTATAACAGGACACTGCTGTTCTCCTCCTGTTGATACAGCATCACTGCAGCAATCCAGATATGCTGGTAGATCCTTGGAGATTTGGGTCCAGATGCACTTTTTTTTTTTTTCTCTCTCTGCTCATGAGAATACAAAGTCAAATTTTCACCTTCACAGTTCTCATCAGGGCCCACTGCCTTTTTAACGCAGTACTGAAAAAACCCAGGTATTGCCTGCCTGGGCTTGAGACTTATTTCACTTTACCTGAGTTCAGAGCAGATTTGGAGCTGCTGCAACACATAGTGAGTAGATAAGGCTCTCAAAAGCAGAACAGATCTAATGTGCTGGTCTGCAGGCAACATTTGACTGTCCACAGGCTACCTATGGCTGTCTGTAGGCAACCTATAGCTGTTTACAGGGTATGATGGAGCCGGATAGCCTTAACTCTGGGTATAGTTTCTTTGTCCTAGACACACTATAAAGAAACCAGAAACAGCTCTTATTTTTCCTAGAAACAGATAGGAATTAATACTTGAGGGACACTTGGCCTTCAGATAAATCTGTCATCTTGCTTAAAAGGACAGCCTGTGCTTTTCATAACATGATCAGGGTCTTCTTGCAGCCATTCATCTCCGGATATCCTCAAAAATATAGATCACTGGTGACAGGATAGACAAATGAGCACGTCAAGGTTATTTTTTCATTGTATTTATTTACTTGTGCACTGAAGTATCCCAGCCTGACAAAAGCAGTGTGAGTAGACAGTGGGATGATTTGATTGTCCAGAGAACAGCTAGTTCATGGATAGTTTCTAATAAAGCTGCTTTCTTATACCAATAATGCAGCACATCTTTCCGTTTTAGAGAGCCTCACTATCTCACATGGTCTCTTCATAAATTGCCATTTGGTTCTGTCAATGTCTATCAGGTCTGTGGTTCCCAGGAATGACTGTTGGGTGATATGACTGCTTCCATTAAAAATAAGGGTTATTTTCAGCGTCCAAGTCATAAATTTGGGGCCTTTGTCACTCTGAGACCTGTCTAGAGCATGTCAACACAAGCTGACGTTCAGCCTGACTGCCCACTTGGCACCACCGTGTTTCAGAGGTGCCCGAGACTCAGCGCATCTCAGGAGCACACTGGTTTGAGCTGAGCTGCTGGCACTTACCTGCCCAGTCTGAGGAACAGGAGGTGGACCTGCCTTGGGCTGTAGCTCCAACATGGTTAGGTTTCCCCCAGGACACATGTCCCAAGGCTGCTCCACCACAACAGGTTGAACAAAGAGATGTTTTCCTGAGGTGCTGTTGTTGGCCTCCATCTTCAAAAAAATGAGCCATGGTGCAACAAGGAACAGAGGAGAAGAAGCGTAACCATGCAAGATGCTGACTTAGTAAGCTGAAGTGCCTTTACATATAGTCTTGAAACTTCCCTGTATGTTTTCAGGAATACCAAATTTCCTAGAAGCTGAGAAAAAAACCTTAAAAGTCACTTCCTCCCTAGGCTGAAGAGTCAGGCTCCATCTTCCCTATTTCCTTTTCCTGACCCCATTGATTTTCTGTCTTAACTACCCCGGTGTCCCGGCAGGAGAGTCCCATCCTCTTTTTTGCAACCTGACAAGGAAAACAGTGGAATTCACAGCTATATGGTACCTAAATAAACACCATGGTGGAGTGAAGTACTTCTGCAGTCCCATCCCTGGGGGTTGACTCCGGGTTCTGAATCCTGTCCTAGGTACCTCTGATAGAGGCAGAAACTGAACCCAGATTAACTGCATGTGAATGCAGGACTGCTAAACACCGCTTTCCATTACAAAGCATGTCCCCTCACAGCTTTCCAAGAGAGAAATTGGATTTGCTGTTCACTACTGAAGGCTGGTGGGGCTTAGAAATGTGGATTCCTCACGCAGACAGTAACACATACCGTGGCTGCAGAGTCCTGGTAGGCCAGTAAGGCATCCTCCCACCTCCAGAGTTGCATTTGACCATTTATCAAAGTAATACCCTTGAATTTAAATAGGAAACAGATGTTGCCAGTACCTGCTGCAAAAAGAGGCGCTAGTGACTTCTCAGAGGAACAGCACGCCCTTGGCTGCTGAGCACGCAGCCAGGCTTCCTAAAAACACTGGGAAGGGGGCTCTGCTCAACTCTGTGCACATAATTCAGCCTAGAAACGCACAGCTACTCTTCTGTGGGACTGAGTGAACGACTTGAGGGTTTGACAAATCGTGATTCAATTTGAGAGCGTCTGACAAGGTCGGTAACGGTGTCCGCTGCAGTCACACACAGAAATCCCATCGCAGCCAAACACAGAGGTGTCGTCCGTGCTATCCCTCTCCCCTCACCAAGCAGATTAACAGATGGAAGCGATTTCTATCCACTTGGAACCGGTAGAGGTGAGGATAAGCCAGTAACCTCTTAATGAGCTGTAGTTTTTTGATTGCTTATGAGGAAATGCAGGCAGAGGTCTTATAAATCAGTTAGAAATCCCCGATTAGTGAAACCTCATGGTTTAAGCAAATGAGGAATGTTTAATATTACTCTAAGGTGGCTTGCACTGGGATGAAAGTTTGAAAGACGAGTAACGCCTCTAAAAGAGGTGTCTTAAACCTGGCTAGTGTGTAAGAGGACTAATATTACAAGTGTTTCACTATTTTGCTGCTGTAGCTGAACCAAAACAACACACTGCTCATTTTTTCAGCTCAGTCATGTTTCATCTGCACCTTCAGCAAGAGTTAATGGTCTTCCATAGGAAAGTGCTTTGCTAGCATTTCAGTCCCTTACATTAAAGCACACATTATTCTCTCAGCTACACGGGGTTTTGTCCCCATTTCCTTTAAATGACTCAAGGAAAATCTGCTCGCAGTCTGCAGAAAGGAATCCATCTGGTTTTGACCCATAACCTTTTTGTGCTTTACTGACCTAAAAGGCTGCTGTCTATAAGGCAGACTCACATTTTAGAGCATCTATCTCCATAATTCAGGGGTGGTCATAAAATGTTGTCCAAGCATGTCTGCTCTCATAGATCATTTACTGATTATTTATAGGCAGCATCCTAGCTACCTGTTTGATGAGTTACTACACTTCCATATGAAGTTACTCAGCTAGACTAATATGCACAGATTGCAGCATAAATTCACTATTAAATCCTAACCCTAGTAATTACTCAATCCTAAATACTCTAATTTCTTCCTCTGTAGGTTCCAAAAAATATCTAGCGCATGAGGACCTCACAGCCACCCTCACTGATCCCCTGCCACCACTTAATTGAATTATAACACCATAAATAATCTGGAGGCTATCTCAGAGGCACCCCATATAATTTTCAGGGATGCTGCCTGGCGGGTGACCTATTTGGAGAAGTGCAGACAGGTTTCTCGGGATTTTCTTCAAGCTGATTATCTCCATATTCCCTGATGGGCCTTTGCTGTAAAAGCATTACCAAAAAAAAAAGTACAAAACTATTTAATTTATTAACAGCTAATCCCAAACCCAATTCCCAAAGTGGAGAAATACTGAGAACATAAACCTAAACTTCTGGAATTGAGAGTGCCAGGACAGCAAAGTGTTTTAGGACGGGGATCTGAATTTTGCAGCGAAGGACCGTCTTCAGGCAGCGAGTGGATTATGGAGACTGTGCAGGGAGCCAAATGCAGAAGGTACTTATTGCCAAGAACCTTCTGGCATCCACAGACATAATCTCCCCAAAAAAGATGACTTCCCTCACAAAGAGATGCTTCACATATACAGCCACAAACATGGTTGCTTATCTGAAATAAAGCTTCCAAGGGCATTAAGGTTAATCTATTGGCAGCGGTGGGTCTGCACTGGGTAGATGGAGTGCTTGTGCTGTATTGTAGCCCGGCATCCACTCAGCAGCAGGCATTCAGAAAATTGCTCTTCTCTGTGCTTGCCCAGCTGCGGTATGGATGCCTGCCACACTTATAAGACAATGGACACGGTACCGGAGCAGCCCGCTGTCCCGGCCGCATTCCCATGGGTGCCATTCTGTCAGGCAGACCCCTGCAGAGTGGATCGACAAGACGTGCATCTCCCTTTGTTATCAGCCTGCGCAAACGAGCATCTTCTGCCGTCCCAGGAAGAGACCCGGCCCCTGCTCCTGAAGAAGCCTTTTCCTTTCTCTTTGTTCCCCAGGAATCACGTGCCGCTCTCCTGGGGCTTGGGCAGCGTGAAGAGCTCGCTGGCACCCACCATGACCCTGTGCCGTTCAGAAGCGGGCGGTCATGCACTTTGAAGCATGACAACCATTTCACCGTCCGCCTGCCTTAGCCCTCTCCTTCGCTTTGTTCTCCTCCAGGTTCAGACAACTTGGTACATTCTGAGCCCACTTTTGCTGAAATAAAGCATGTGCATTTTTTTCCTATGCTGGTTTCTGGGAGGAATTTGCTCACTTTTAGGAGACCAGCACCTGCCAGACTGCCATGGCTGGTCCTTCCTGTGCCTGCACCCCTGGTCAACTGATGTCTCTCAGCCCCTTGCAGCCTCAGACCCAACTCATACTCCTTCCCTCTGCATTTTTCAGTACCTTCATAACAGTAAAATTGAAAGGGGAGGGGGAGAAATATTGCAGCTCTTTTCTTCATTAAACTGGAAAGCCTGTCAGCCTTGTCAGCATTTGTAGAACTGAAAGACTGGAGAGCTGACACCAGGGTTGGTAAAAGAAATCCCGTAACAGGGAAGCGGCAACTTAACAAAACGCCAGCACCACCAAAGAGTGCCAAACCTTCGGTCAGTTGCTGCTGCATTCCTGGCAGCAAGGTCTGCCCACAGCTTTCCCAGCAAGGCAAAAAATTCCTGTTCTCTCCCCATATACATCATCTCTGATGCATTCAACACAGTGTAAATGTGCCCCCCAATTAGTTTACTCACCCATAAACTCTGGGATTATTGGTGGCCAAGGTCTGATGCTTGGATGTTCAAAGGTTTCAACAGCCGAGAGCTGGCACTCCTCTGGAGCAACACGCAATGGAAGAGC
>NW_010264778.1:18292-56320 GCF_000690775.1 Eurypyga helias
AGGCAGAGTGAGTTTTTCCTTGGAAACTTGTCTGGGAAGAGGTGTGAGCATCACAAGGCACCTCTGAAAGTAAAGAGATGGTCTTGTAAACCAGGAATAGGGCCAAGTGTTTCCAACCTTGGCTAGAGATTTCCCACAGCACATCACTTAACTTCTTTTAAATGTTAACAGATATTTGGTCTCCTATTTCCCTCTGGTTAGTATGGAAACACTTCCCGAGTGCCTTTCAGCACTCTCAGCAACAAGGCTGGGGAGTGGGCTCCCCAGAGCACAGGGTCCACACCAGGCTGTGCTCACAGGGCCTGCAGCCAACAGGAGGCTGGGGGTGGTGCGGCCCCTGTACAACAGCCACATGCCACATCCACTGCCAGAAACTCTCCCAAAATAACAAAAGCCAGGAGAAATAGGCTAGTGAAGCTGCACTAAAATCTCTGTGAGCATAGTGAGCACTACAATTGGCCCAATAGCATAAGCATTTGTGTGCATGCTCTTAGCCTAAAAATAAACTTAACCTGGCCAGTGAAGGCTAAATAAAATCAAATGACATTATCTTTGCCTCTGCTTGAGAGCATTCATACAATTGCCAGCTATCCATTAGCCCGTAATAACTTGTCTCACTTCTAATGTGACCAAACGGAACCAAACGAAGACAACCCGTATCCTGAGTGCATCCGCGCCGGGCACTAATTCAGTTTAACACCATCTACGGAGACTTTACACATTTGATAACAGATGAGAACAGCTTGTGAATGGTTACAGAGCGGGTTAGAAAGCTTCCTGGCTTAGTGCTGATTCTCAGGGAGACTCCCCAGCACATCCACAGTGCTTTGACTCCTTAACCACACAAGCTGGTGGGGCATGTCTGTCGTGAACCATCTCCCACCGCGTTTCCCCAGCCACTTCCACTTGCATTGTCCTACCTGTCCTCCACGGATATGGCACCACGCTTTGCAGAGGAAAGGGATGCTCCTCAGCTTGCAGCGACATGGTGGCTCTTGCTGCCAAGACATACAGCTGAGGGTTTCGGCTTCCTTTCTTCTTTCTCCCTGGCCCTGCGGCTGCTTCTCCGAATGCTCCACGTGTGCAAGCAGGGACACGTGCGTGTGCTGCCAGAAGATCACAGAGGTGTTGAGACATGGTGTTTTTCCCAGCCCCTCTGTTGCTCTGTGTGTTTTTGTGTACCCAGAAGCTGCTGAAGCTTGATGTATTAAAACACAATCCCTACATCAGGAAGCAGCTCGGTCTCCCCTCCTGCTGCTCACAGAGCACCTTTACATCCTCCCCGCTTCCCAAGGAGGGGTTGGGGGAAAAAAGCCAAACCCCAGGCAGAGGTCTGCTCTTTTTGCCTTCTTATCGTGCACAGCTCTCTGTACGTGAGGTCTCACAAAGGGTGTGAGCCAAGCCTTAACCTCACCACAACCTTCAATTAAGGAAAGAGCGAGCAGGGAGCCTTGGCAAGCACCACACCAAAGCCCAGAGCTGTCAGTGCAGCTCTGCAGCGAGCTCCCAGGAGCTAGCTACTAATACTAAGAAAACAAGGGCAAAGAAACCCAAAACAACCCCCCAAGCCCAAATTTCTGATTAAATAACACTAAACCACCTAATGTAAACTACTGCATGCAAAGAGACCTGGAAGATGGGCAGTGTCTGTGCTGGGAAGCCCCAGCTGGAGCATGGCTGTGAGAGCATCCTCTGCTCTTGGCCAGGAGACGGGAAGAGGAGCTCTCCCAGGATCAGCTATTTGTGGCCGGAGAAGGCAACCAAATGCAGGACAGCTCAGAAGGAAACTGAGCCTGGAGCAATAATATGCTCATCCTCACCTGCAGCTAATGGGCTGTGGCTCGTCTGTTTGAAAGACTTTCTGCTAACTCCCCCCTGAAGTTTTACCCAGCCCAGGGGGAGAGACTGAGACTCTGTCCACTGAGCAGGAGACAGCCATGGGGAGCTAAACCTGGGGCCTGAGCTCCATCCTTCAGAGCCAACGGCAGACGCAGCCTGGCATTTTCAGTTTCAAGGATTTTTTGCTTGTAAGGACCAAGTAGCAGTTGAAGCTCGCTGACTGAATCCAGCCTGTTTTATCTACTCCAGTGTTGCAGCATCAGGTATCTAGTTAACCTCAATACCGTAACAGGGTTTACAACAGACCAAAACCTTCCTTCTAAAGTTTCAGGGACCCCTGGGGTGCAGCTGAGGCTCAGTATAGGGCTGACCTGCACAAAAAGAGATGTTTTCAAGTGCAAATTCCACCTATTCAATTATTATCCACCCCAGTGCTGAGCCCTGCAACGGGAGGGAGGGACGGGGGATGGATGATGCTCTGGGTACCTGGCTGGCTTTACCTCCCCAGGGTAATGCAACCCCACCACTGCCTCTCTGCACTGCATCACCGAATTCCCAACAGCAACAGCGTCAGTCGTACCTGTCCCATAAAGGAAAAATTAAAGTAGGTTACCAATAAAAAAATCCAGTCACCCTGTTGAAGAAAGTAAGTAAACACCCTCGGCTGAGTGACGGATGCATTGGAAAGTTACACAGCCTAATGAAGAGCACTATGAGCTGCTGGCATTATCACATTTGCTGTGACCTTAAAAAAGAATAGCTCCGGCTGTCTCCAGAGTACAGTGTTGTATGTTCTTGGATTTCTAATACTAGCGGGAGTGCAAAATCCAGCACTGATTAAAATCATAGAAGCTTTTGCTTCTACACCAAGGAAAGAGGGAGAATGGATTGTATTACAGACATTTTGACAGAAAAAATATTTGCTTACTCGGGGAGAGATATAACGTGTCAGTCGTGTAGTCAAACAGCAGGCAGGCTTGCTTCCACTCAAAGACAGCTTCGGTGAAGTCTGGTTTGGCTCGATTACAGGTTTCACGGTGCAGGGGCCCCGGCTGTGTGCAAACACCTCCAAGAAGCCCCTTTGCAGATCATCCTGGTGCAAGCAGAATCGATTGGCCAGGGGAAAGCAGGCAGGATCGCAATTAAAAAAAAAAAAAAACCAACCAAACCCAAAAAACCAAACAACAAACAAAAAAACCCCCAAAAAACCCAAACACAAACAAACCAAACAGGGGGCTGGCTGTGGTAACAGGTGGCCCGGGAAGAGCACATCCATGAAGCACAGAGGCTGCTGTGTTGTGGCTGTGGTACCTGTGGAGCTGTGGAACATCAAGGGCTGCAGAGGATGCCCTCAATGTGTTTTCTCCTCCACCTTGATACCGTCTCCACACTGCCCCACAGGGAAGAAATGGGATTGCTAAAAGCCCTCCCATACCCCCAGCCCTTCAAGCAGCCCCTGACACATCTCTCATAAGCACCAGAAGATGTTGGTTTGTGACCCAAAGTACCAGAAAAACTGTCCGTGCAGCCATGCCTACATGCACATGGGCTACACTTACATCAGGTTACTCAATCACTCTGCTCTAAGAATATTTAGCAACAGCATTGCTGTGAAAATAAAACAGATTCAACAAAACCAGCTTCAGTGACAGCAGCAAATTTCAATTGCATTTTCATTTCTGTGGAGATGCTGATGGTGAGTGTTGTGCCATCTAATGTCAGTATTCAACAATACATGACTAATTACACCAGAAATGAAACAAAGTCAATACATTTCCAACTTCATTCACTTCCAGTTGGGGTTTTATTAAAGAAAAAAGAAATGAAAATGAGGTCTGTCTGTTGAGATTGAACTAGAAGATTTAAATGCACATTTTCAAACTTTATACCATTCTTTTATATTTAATCTTTTTTTTCACGTGTGGTTATAAGCCTTCAAGTGATCAGAATGTCTTGCTCTTAAGATACTCATTTGTTTTGGAAGGTATATGGGAAGATTTCAGGAAAGAGAAAGTTAGGTTTCACCTGCTTTCTCCTAGAGTGCATGAGAAGAGGAATACGCTGTTTTAATTAAGTGTATTTATAGAACAGTATGGCAAAACATATTTCTCCTATTGTTGAGAAAACAATCTTGGTTTTCTCTCTCTGTTATATTACCTAGAAAATTAATCATTTCCCTCATACATTGTTTTTAATAAAATGTTAGTGTTTTTATCAATATGAAATGTCAGATTGAACCACACAGCTATTTGCTTTGGAATAATCATAATATTACCCACAGCTCTATTCAAAGCACCAAAGAACATAATAGTGTTAACTATAATTAGATTATTTTCCAGAGAGTTCAAAAGATGCATTGTAGAGCAGGGGTTTTCATAAGGAAAGAGTTACTTTGCCAAAACCCCCAAATACCTCTGCAAAAAATGATTTTGGAGAATTAACTCCCCTTTGTGTCTGGGCTTTAATTATTATCTTTTTTTCCTTGGTAATGTATGGACCCTAATTATCACGTTTTGAAAACATAACAGATGACTCAATAGGCAGATCTGGTTTCAGACTATGGTATTAACTTATCCCACTGCTACTCTGAACCTCCTGGGCCCACAGCACATAGAATCATAGAATCACTAGGTTGGAAAAGCCCTTAGAGATCATCCAGTCCAACCGTATCTGTCCACCACTAAACCATATCTCTCAGCACCTCATCCACCCGTCTCTTAAACACATCCAGGGACGGTGACTCCACCACCTCCCTGGGCAGCCTGTTCCAGTGCGTGATAACCCTTTCGGTGAAGAACTTCTTCCTTACATCCAATCTAACCCTCCCCTGGCGCAGCTTGAGTCCATTCCCCCTCGTCCGATCATCTGTCATTAGGGAGAAGAGACCAACACCCACTTCTCCACAACCTCCTTTCAGGGAGTTGTAGGCAGTGATCAGGTCTCCTCTCAGCCTCCTCTTCTCCAGGCTAAACAAGCCCAGTTCCCTCAATCACTCCTCATAAGACATATTCTCCAGACCCTTCACCAGTTTTGTGGCCCTTCTCTGGACACGCTCAAGGACCTCAATGTCTTTCTTGTAGTGAGTGTAGTACTACTACTCCTGAGGAACACCCATTACCTTCTGGCATGGCCCAGTAGGACCAGGTACAGATTTCCTCCAGAGAAAAATTCCCTTTCCGTGCATGGCATCCTTCCCAGCACCGTTCAGGGATCAGCATTTCACTCCTACCCTGGAAACAGATAGCACAACACTCTTGATAAAACAGTTCTGTGTTAGCACAATGCTACAGGGTTAAAGACATTTAATCAGGCAGTACAAGGCTGCATCTTCCTGACACAAAACGGGCAGACCATCACAAGAAATCATATCACCAATTTTATCGGTTATTTCTGAGCAAGCAGGTGATCAGGGCTTAAATTACTTTTACTCCAGAAAGTCTCTGTAATTGTTTGTTGTCTTTTTTCGCACCTGAGGTCTGTGTCCTAATGGATGTTTCATGGACAACTCATCTGGCATCTGAATCAGAGACTGAAGCCTCTATTGACCTGTTTGGGAGGAAGTCAGTGCTGATCATCATTGTATCTGACAAGTTTTAAGAAATTCCAGATAAACAGAAGTTGATAAACTACTTGCTGTTATACACCTGGCACTTTTGGATTTACAGGATTTATAGTGGCTGTTTCATCTCCAGTTTCTTGGAAAACCAAAGAAACATCAGAGATCTTGAAACACAATAACTTCAACGATAACTTAAAGGACACTACACAGCTCATTTTGCTATGGAAGTGATACCCTTTTGTGTGAACGGTATTGATTTCCTGTCATAAAGACCTTTTCTTTTCCAAGGATCCCTAAAGTATGCTAAGGGCTACCTACGGGAAACCCCATCACTGTGGTTCTGCACAGCTGGTCTAGAAAGAAGTCAACACTGGTCATCTCCATCTCACTTCTTAGCTGAACATTGTAGCTGAATCAAACAATTCTTCAGTATTAACCTGGGTCTCTAAACAAGTTTTTCAGTTCTGCTGAGTCCCCACATGTTTTCATTCTCCATGAACACTGAAAGGATCAACCTCACAACTTAAATGTTTGCAGGAAGGGAACTTCTAGTGAGAAAACACTAGCTATTGAACCATAGAGTTACGCATCCAGCTGGGTGGCTCCTGAGGATAACCATAATCAAAAGAAGGGACAAGAAATTTCAAATGCTTTCAGTCAGATTAGAAGAAAAAACTAGACCTAAACCAGGAATTAATTTCAGAAATTCATCAGCGTGTCATACCCTCTTGGCCTCCAGCACAGGTAAGTGTAGTCTTGTAAGGTGTCTGGGGAAAAGGCTGCATCTGCCCATGGGTTGGTACGATATCCCTACTAAGCTGTGAAGTACCACACCGTCAGCTACTACAAGACCTTGCAGTTCTCTCCGTTCAGAGAACCGAGGAAATTTATAAGAAACTTGGTTAGCAATGCCCCTTGTTTTGAAAAAGTCGCTCGGCGGTCTCTACTGACTTATTTTCATATATCTTCCTAGAGATGGTATTTCTCAGAGCGGAAGAACCTGCCCTGAGCCATTGGACCACCACAGAGCAGAAGAGTGCCACTTTATTGAATTACTATGGCCAATTTTACTCATATCCCAAAGCTGTTCTTGGAGGTCTTCCATTCACTATGGACAAGGCCCAGTTTAGCTTACCTTGCAAGATTTCTGTCCAAGTTTCTGTGGCTGCAGACATGTGAACATATTTGCTTCCAAGAGAGCTGAGACCAGCAGGAACCACAAAGACGCTGCCACTGGCAGCAAGAAAGATTTTATGTATCAGCACTGGGACTTCACTGACAGTAGCACTGTCTGTGGATATTGGATTAACAGCTCCAACTAAACAGAGCTTAAGCCGTTATAAAGTCAGTAGGAGGTTCTGATTGACCTCAGTGGGCTTTGGATCAAATCCCAGGAAGAATATGACTGAACTAGACAGTGTTACTGCAGCATGTTGTTCCTAGAAGACTCCTTTGCCAATGACAACAGTGGTGTTGGTGAACAGCTTTCTAACAGAGAGCTTGGGCTACTCGGGGGATTGGTTGGCTAGTTTCTGAAAGCAGTTTCTTGAGTCGTTGGCTGCTGAAGACAAGTGCCGGACAGGGAGTATTGAGTCTGTTCTAGTCCAATCTTCCTTCCCTGTCATCTAGTCAGCCCTGGGTGTTATTAACCACATTTTCTCACAGTTCTTCCCCTGCTCCTAAAGTCTCAGGGTGGGGCCTCAGGAGAGTGGGGACCTGGAGGGCTTTTCCACGCACTTCCCAGGTAAGTTCTCCTCCCTGCTCCTTCTGCCCTCCCTGTAAAAGAAAAGCGTGATGCTACTCGAGCTACAGGAATGGAACCTGCCACCTAAACTTCGGGACAGCCACTTCTTTTTTAGAGAAAGGATTAAATATAGTGAATACATAAACCTGAACCTTGACTCTCCCTTTCCAAACCTATTATTAAACTGGGGGAAAAAAAATGTTTTAGGGATACCAGAAACCCTCATTCCTAGCACTATACATGAAAAGAAAGACACGGTCCAAAGCCTGCCATTAAATGTTTCTCATGATTACTTGTTGTTAGAAGGGAGCTGCAGCTATGCTAATACAGTGTGCTCACTACAAAAAACCCTGTAATTGGGACAAGGCAGCCGCAAAGCTTCCCGCAGCTGGCAGGAATTGTGACTGTTCTCTTTGGTTTTAATCATGGCTTTTAAAGCAGATCAGTAACAGCAACAATTAGCCTTTTAGATTGGTCTCAGAAATTACCATTTTTAAAATATGGTGACTCTGCAGGCACAAACCTGAAAGCTCTGAGCTCTGCATAAAAGGAGCAGCCGTACACTCTGGTTTGTTTGCCACCAGTTTGGTTTCTCCTTTGTTTCTGCTGAATTGTGGTTCTGAAAAGCAGACAGGAACTTGCGCAGCTACTCAAAAGGAAATATCCTTAGTCACCTCCTTTTCCTCAAGAAACCTACCCTTTGAGACAACTTCTGCTCTGAAGGACTGTCTGGCCCTCCAGCTGTGTAAGGAGAAAAAGGAGGATCAACCACGTGGTGCCGCAGACTAACGCCCGCTAAGATTGGTGGTTCTTAGTCAGCAGAAGGAGTTTGAATCTTACCTAGTTGGGAAGGACTGAAGCACAGCCATTTGGAATAGGGACACAAAAGAACAAAGAGAGGAAAGAAACAGGGAAATTTTTGATACAATAAAGCCCAGAAGTTTCACATCCCTGAGTAGTGTATGAAAAGCAGTGTGGGAATCAGAACCAGCAGCTCATCAGAGCAGATGGGGTTGTGCCACAGGTTGCTGGTGAGAGGGTCCTTCGGTGCATCTCCACGAATGGCAGCGAGATCTCAGCCTGGCTGCCGAGGCTGGCAGGAGCTCGCCTTGCTCCTACCTGTGTCTGCTAAGCCACTGGAATTTTCGCCTGCGTGGAGACGTTACTCAGTGACCCTAACATCTTTTGTGAACCCTCTGTATTATCCACACAGATCCTGGCATACAGAGCTGGGTATCCCTATATAAAAACGCTCTTCATGTATTCTTCGTTCCTTCTGGGAGGGTTTGCCAGCACAGCAACACAAAGGAGCCTTTTCAAGTACTGATCTGGCCTTTGTGCCTCCGGGCTTAATTCTCTGATGCTAGGACTTCTTTGTACCACTCTGGCTTACGGAGTCTTTAAAGTACAAGTGTAAGTGCACTTCGATGTATCTACATGTCAGGTGGTAACAGGATGTTTCTTGCCTACCTCAAAGAGCGACAGAGTGGTGTTATCAACCAACACTTCCACCGGGCTTTGATTTCTCTCAAAAAAGCACTTTAACATTGACACTCATTGCTCAGTCTCGCTGGAACCTGCTGCAAATCCCACACGTGAGCTTCACAGTACTGCGTCTCTGCCAGACTGTTGTGGCAGCTACTGTCCAACTTCTTCAGTCCCAAAACTTATTTACCTGTCCCAACGCTGAAGATGCCACAGGCAGCTTTGGGGCTGCAGGTCACTCCTCTTCAATAGAGCTCAAGCAGTTTGTTACCTCAGCTGTGTTGTACTTACCCACCGTTAACATCATTAACAGTGCGCATGGATGTGTGAGTAACACTTACACATGGGAGTAACCTCCGATCTTGGCAGCTGAGAACTGGTTTGGAAAATACCACTGGAATTTGAAAAGCAGGCACTGCTTCCCAAAGAGGCTTTGCAGGTTATTTCATCAGGTACCTGTCTGCTGTTACACCTGGGTGACTGTTAGAAGTTGGCAAACCAGCAGTTATGATGGTTTTATGTCAAATAAATCTTTGATTTGAGGGTTTAGAGATAAAATGTAGCCAGAGAATCTCTCTGGCAGAGGTGAATAGACCATACTCTGCTGTATGATGTCCTGTTTCTGTGAAAACAACAGAAAGACAACGTACCCTGTACCAAGTTTTCCAACCGATGCAATTACAAAATGGCCAAATGCTATACACAAGGAATGCTGAAAGACCTCACCCCATACGTAGCTGATTTAACTCTAAATGATTCCGACAGTTTCTTGCTTTATTTCTGTCACAAAATTGTTGGGAAATTTAGAAAATCATCATTTTTCAACATCATAATTTGTCTTTCTCTATATGCACTATAGACCTAGGAAGAAAAGAGTAGGAGCCGCAATTACGGAAGGCTTTCAAAGAAGCAAAGGAAAATCAGCTTTATGGAACAATCCTGCATGATTAATACGTGGAGCTGAGGCTGAGCCTTTCATCCCAATGGGCTCCATGTACATGTGGACAGAAGTGCAAAGTACCTATTTTTTACTTCAAGCCTGTCATTCCCTATGTACGTTCAATCAAACGGCATTGAAAGGTGGAAGTGCTGATTTTGTCCATGATGACTGATAATGGGTTTAACACCTCCCTGGGAAAGTGCAATAGGAATTGGCAGGAATATAAACCTTATATTTCCTGAGGTCATATTTTACTTTTAAAATGGGATTTTTTGCTGCTGTAAATACGGTGAATGCTGAGCCAGAGCCATCATTAAGGCTTGCATGTTCCACGTTTTACATCACTACACTTGCCTACATCAAAATCTGCACATAACAGACACAGCAGGAGTCTGACAAACCAAATGTTTTTGAATGCGGTTACCAGTTTAACGCTGGGCTTTCATTTATTCCTGCTTTATGAAGCTATTCATTGAAGCAATGTGCATTAACGGTAAACCAAAAGGTATTTTAGCCAATCAGGACGTGGCACGGAGAAATGCTATTGTAATAACCATGAATGATTCCTATTATAAATAGCCACGACTCCATACAGGAAAGCAAAGGATAATGTGTTTATTTTAAATGCCAAAATGGGCAATATTTCCATTCCACAACTTTAAGGGACCAGAAAGCATATTCTTTATGTATATGCAATAATTGACGCCAGGATGGAGCACGAGCAAATGACTTACTGCTCATGTTAGCCTTGCACAGCTGACCCGCTTCCTCCCTACTCACCATTTTCCAGATGTAACATTTGAGGCAAACATCCTCTTCACTGCTTAGTCTTTCACTCTACATCATTCTCTGCTTCCAGCAGTATCTCCTAGTAATGCAAGCACCAAGCATTAATGGAAGTGGTTTAATAGCAAATTCCGGAAAACCTGCCTGTAACAAGAGCAGAGCCTTATTCAAAGCTGGATAATTCTGATGGATTTGTGGTAAATGTGCAGCTTGCTGACAATGTATCAAGTGGTTGCTGTAGCCTTGATTTTCTCTTTTCATGACATTCAATAAAACACAGTTATTTTAATTCAGAATTTCTGTCCTTGGGAAAATAACAAGCTTTTTCCCTCTTTTCCATCCCAAAAAGGGGATGGAAAAAAAATTTAAAACTAATATTTTGAGGGGAAAAAAAAAATTGAGTTTCAAACTTTTTTCAAGAACAAAATGCTGTAGGTTGGTGCAACAGCTATCCTCGCTGGCTGACGGAAGGTGAAGTTTTATGTCTCCTGCAAAGGCCAGCATGCCTAGCCAGGTTATGTGTCCCTGTGTTGCACGGAGGACATGTGGCTCTCAACACACCAGCTGTTCCATGGGAAATCATCTTGGTTTTATTGGGGTCTCTGTAAGACCCATACTGTATTTCCCATAACTCACCCAGCAAGTCCTCCAGGCTTGAGGCTGCTCTGCCACAAAACCAGCTCTTGCACCTGGAATTCTCCATCCCCTAAACAAATCACTAGGGTTTGGATGCACATTTCCTCTTTCAAGGAATGGTTTTCTGGAAACCACATTAACCTAAAATGAAGCAGGCATCAAAACATTACATTAGCAGTTTATACCCAACCATCAACTCTTCATTCTTCAAGGAAACAAAAATAGAGATAGCAATGTTCTTGGCACTCTGAAAAATGCTAGCACAAAGATGTGTAACCTTCTGGATGTCCTTCAGATCCTAAAGATCCCATAAACATGTTTTATTTATCATGATTCAGGTTTTATACACAGCTGTTGTCTAAATTTTTCAAAGTTATTAAAAAAAAAAAAACCCACACTTTTTTCCCCAGAAATAATTGATTAAAAATTAAACATCTTATGAAAAATTCAGAAAAAACTGTCCCTTATAATGAAAATTTTAATTGATATCTGCTTGAATACACTATCATATTCATTATTGAAATTCTATTTTTGCTGATCATTTTTATTGAAAAATTTGAGGGCTTCATTAATAGAAATTTGACAGGTCTGAATGCCTTCAGATGAAAACTATTTTGCTTAAGGAATTGTGTGGCATTCAAGCCAATCTCTAACAATGCTATGTGATACAGATAGCTACCCACAACTATAGTAACGTAACATTTGACATCACTATTCCTACAACCGCCGTATTAGCAAGTAACGCAACTGAATTTCCCTAGGTTTCAGGATGAGGCTTATGGATTTGCCCAAGGAGGTAATACAGATGGCAGTAACAAATCAACCAACCAGCCCCCGTGAGGTTAACTTTTTGCAGGGAGAGATACTTGATAACACTATCAGCTCTGAAGAAAACTCTAGCCTGATTTTCCTAGCCTGAATGCAGAAGCTGCTTCATTGATGGGGAGTATTTAACTTGCGGGATGAACGAAAGGAAATGTTTTAGAAAAATAGCTTGAAAAAAAAAGACAATTGTCTCTTTCTGCCTAAGATGCTCTATAACTTCTAGATGGTGCCCTGCTAATTGCAAAAAGCACAAGGCATTCAAGTCATAAACCAGCAATTCTTGAGGCAACCAAAATAGCCTTTAAAATTCACGGCGGTAAGACGGCTTCATTATGGTGCTGAAACCACAGTTTCTCAACAGTAGCTCCCAATTCCATGCAAACCTCTCTGCCAGGATTTGGTAGGATAGACAGGGAGGCCAGGGTGGGAAAAAGGGAAACGATGAAAGAAAACTTTGCTGCAAATTAGTTACAAAAGGGTTTTAAGATGTCTCGTTTCCAGTGTCTTTGGCCTCCGCCACATCTTGCAGTAACTCTTCCAGGAGGGCTGGATGATGCTAACAAATGATCAGCCTTGACTCGCTCCTTATTCAGGCAATCTCCCGACAGCAGCTTCCCCCAGCAAGAGACGGGGAGGGACCTTTAGGATTTCACACACGCTGCTTGAAACAGCAAGCAGGACCTGACCACAGAGCAATTTGCAGATGATAGCTCTCTTTCAGGGATCTATCTTCCTCCCTGCTATGTTTCGCCTCATTCTTTCTGTCCCATCCCAGGATTTATGTCCCTTTTTCTTTCCTATCTTACTCAGCCTCTCCCTCCTGCAATCATCTCCCTGCTACGTCTTCCCAATCGTGAGGAAAAAAGTGATTATTGTGTAGCTCACCCTGACACTCATGCTCCGTGACTTGAAGGGTTTTTCAGGGTGATGCTTTCCAGCCCTCCTGAAACTGAGTAAAAATTAACATGTAAAAACCCCAGAATCTGTGGCCTGTTGATCTGATCCTGGGAAAAACACGGCTCTAGCTGCGGCTGTTTTACATCTAATCACAGCAGAAGAACAGTTTCCAACCGGTCTTATTTGTAGCTTTTTATCTCACTGTCCAGCCAAGTCAATCAATTGCTGCAAACTGTGTTGTGCTGCAGGGTAAAGAGTGAGAGAGAAATATTCAGCCAAACTGTAGAAAAATCCTTCCTACCGCTGTGTATATATGTTGAAACAGCAGCCTGGCCCCTGCTTGCCAGGTAATGCCACCGGCCCTTGATAAGCCTGTTACAGCTCTTCCACTTTCAGGAAAAAAACATAAGAAGATCCATCATTCAACCCAGGCAGCATCCATGGAATGATTACTCCCTCCAAAACAATTATATCTGCAAAAAGCTCCTTTTCCTCAGAGGGAAAAATCCTTGTGGAGACTGTTCCCAATTAACATTTAATAGATGCCTCTATTTCTTCAGGAAAAGGGTTGTTCTAGTTCCCATTGGAACCACTTGGAAACTTCAACTGTCTTTGAACCAAGCCCAGTGATGATGCATCTTCATTAGTGATAGGAGTGCTCCCTTGTTTCAGGTTTTCCTGTGGTTTTGATGCTTATCCATCATGCTGTGGCATACTGGGGATGAGAAATTGGATACAAACTTGAACAAAGAACTGAGATTTTCTACCAACTCGGCCATGCCTCATGCCTGGCTCAAGGACTGTGTGGAGGATGGTATTTTCAGTAACTTTTGCTCTGGGGACGCTGTTGGGACCAGTCCCTGCCTCCAACTTCAGGACGGCTGGGAAGTGGGGTTGGGCAGCTCAGCACTGGGCTGGGCATAACTCCAGTGTCCCCAGCTGCCAGCTGATATCCCCTGGACCATTAGTGGACAAGCAGGACATGTTCTCCTGGGTCGTTATGCCCACTCCACCAACCCTGCAGTGGTCCTTAATTTTGGGGGCTAGAAGCTATCAAGTCAGGGGAAAGAAATTAATAATTATGCAACTGTCTTTCTTGCTTTGTATCTCTGCAGAACACCTTCAGAGTGCTTTCCCTTTCAGCTGCCCCACAGCAACAACACCTAAGGGTCCTGGGAGGAGCAAGGATGGTGTTTTTTTAGTGGAATTATCATTTCATTTCTGTGCAAACAACCTGCCAGACTGCTAGCCTGGGAGCTCTCTGCAGGGTCCATCTTCCTAAATGCCTGGTAAAGGAGAGGAGAGATTCCCTCTCATTCCCATAGGCTCTTTCATCAGCTCTTCCACACTTCCATCCCCCTGCTTATGTTTTTCTGTATATCTCATTACTTTTCTCAACAAACTGGGTGCAGTTCTTAATAGTGATTGCCATTCTTCTTTCTCTCACACACAGACACACTTCTTTCCCTCTTTCTGCCATCACACAGCCTTCAATCTTTTCTCTTGCCCTGTTTAGGCACTGTAAAAGCTTTTCCTTGTGTTCTCCCACTGCTGTTCAGTAAACAACTCCTCTTGATCAATTCTGTGCTGCAAAATGTTTGCAACGCGCTGCTTACCTGAAGTTCCCTCTAATTCCTTGGTGTTGCACTTCCAAAGCTTCACTTTCTTGTTGCATCTGTCTGTGCAGCACTTCACAGCGTTCACCTACAGGTTCTCTCTTCCTAGATCCTCCAGCAGTGTAGGGTTTCCTTCTAAAATATCCATGGTTGTTCTTGGTATGCCCGTAGTACCTTGCAATGAGAAGGAAAACAAAAGTGGTTGTCAGCTGCAGACAGGGACCCAATACAAGGTGGTTGTGCCAGCCTGTAAATCACCAGAGCATCTCAATATTTGTTAAAAACAGTAATACTCATCAAACTTAGTACTCAAAAATCTATTGGATTTTAATCAGATGAGAACAAATGAGGAACACAATGGCTCCCATTCATCTTAAAGACACATTAATTCCGGTTCCTAATACTGGTAAAACTGAGATGAATAGGAACTATGGGCACTACTGGCAAAGTTAACTCTTGAGTACTCATCGTTCTTAGAAACTCAGAATCTAATGCCTGTGCCTTTTCCAAGGATACCCTGTGCCTTGGTGTAATAGAGGCATTAACTTCTTAGCATAAATATGTAAAATTAAGCCCCCATTTTCCTCTAATCTTAAAAACTGTTTTGAGCTGTGCTTCTAACAAATATTCTATAATACTCACCTGACAGGGAGACCCCATGATCAGCCAGGTGGTTTCCTCAGGAAAAGGCTCATCCCCTGCTCTCCCACAGTGACAGCATTTGTATGGGGTTTTTTTCTGCAGCTGGACTTTGATCATTGTAGGACCCTTCCAACTATTCTTATTCTTTTATTCCCGTTCCACCCCATGCCAACAGATAACAAGATATATCCATCACATCACAAAACATTGCAGCTGAACCCAAACACCCAACCCAGACACACCATGTACTCTTCCCTCCAGATACACCCCCTTACTGATTTTATCCCTAGCAGCTTTGGACTTTGGGTCTGCAGCCTGCTCTGAAATACATTTTGGAGGTGGAGGGGTGGTGGAACATTTACAGTTTGGGAGCCTGGTGAAATAAGCTAAAGAGCAACCTGGCAAAAATAATGCTGAGGCTGCTTGGATGATGCCTGTGCAGAAGCACAAGAGGCTCAGGCCAAGGGGTGGGATCCCACCGGGGTGGGATCCCAGAACAGTTTGGGTTGGAAGGGACCTTAAAGACCATCCAGTTCTAACACCTTGCCCTGGGTGGGGACACCTTCCACTAGACCAGGTTGCTCAAAGCCTCATCCAGCCTGGCCTTGAAGACAGCCAGGGATGGGGCACCCTGGGATCTCACCCTGGATCCCACCCAGCTCTACCAGTCTGCACCCGGCTTACACACAAGTGTGCCGCAGTCTGAGGAATCATTTCCAAAGCTGCTGAATTTCCCTTTGCTCAAAGGAAGCCATACTGTGGACCGTAAACCAGTAGTTGGTATTTATGATATCTATGTTGCTTATCAACTTTCTGAACTCTGTAAGAAATATGAGAAACACATGTGAGAGTTCCTTGTGAATATACAATGAAATTGTTCCATTCAGGGTAGCTGAGCTGCTTATCAAATAAATGAATAAAACAAAGTATTCTTTCTTAACATGGAACTTAAATAAACATCAGCTTCATATTCTTGTGAGAATCCTATTATACAGCGTCCTTCATTGATTCATGTATTAATATCATTTTGTACTAAGCTAGTACATAATTGATGATATGGAAGTGTTTTCATCTAACAACTCCTTCACTGCATAATATAACCCACTCATCATATTTTCAGCTCAAAATTCAGAAAGTTCATGGATGCATTATACACTGGAATGAACAAATTAACTATATAAAAGTACAGTATATCATGTGCAAATTGCATGCAAACCAAAGTAAATACACAGTGCTAAATGCTGACTTTGATATAGCCCAGGCTGAAAGGCATAAATCAGCTAATAGAAAAAAAAATAATAATATTAAGAGCTCAGTAGAATGGAAAAAATCCCCTGCAGAAAACAAAATCCCGATGTAGTGATTTGGGTGTAACATGTAGCCTACATGGCTGTGATTAGCACATACATCAGCCATTCAGGGACAAGACTCTCCCCCAGAAAAAGAGTCCTGTCTCACAGTTACCACTCACTCTAAACAGAAGCAGCAGGTGAAATCCCCGAAGGAATTTATTTTTCTTTTGGTTTCAGGGGGTTTTGTTTGAGGTTTTTATTATTATTATTATTTATTTTGCCTGCAATTGCATAACAAGATTCAGCAATACTTCAATATTTAATATGGTGAGATTACAAAAGGCTCAGGAGCCTGCTCTATTTTATAAAATCTATTTAAAACTAAGCTCAGAAAGACAGACGAGGCAACCTTCTTCCTGCCAAACAGCATAGCAGGGCAACGATGACGCAGACCCTACTCACAGCCCTGTGAGTCTAGTGATTCCTTGTGTTGACTTACAAGGTTTTCATCCCACAGAGCTCATTTTACAGACGCTCAGGCAAAACCATTAATATTGGATGGATCTTACAAATATGTTCACCGATGGAAAAAAATGATGGCTTGCAGGAGGATCACGCAGGCAAGTGCAGTCTTAGACAAACACAGCTCCTTTCTGGGCTGCTGCTGTAGCACCAGGTATCTGCCCAGCCCAGCAACGGGACTGTGCGAGATGCTACTACCCATCACAGCCTTGTGCCAGCAGAGAATTGGCTCCAAGCTTTCAGATGCTGTTCAATTACCTGTTATCTTCACCATGCTGTTACGCAGCTAAATAGCTCTAAGCTTTAATTGTGTTCGGGGAAAGTAAGTCAGGAAACACATTTTTTTAAAGATAGCGACTAGCTGTGACCATTCCACAAAACTCCCGATTTCTGCTTCATCACACATCAATGTTCCTTGAATGCCAAAGTGTTGTAGCAGTGTTACACCATGAAGTCAGAGCTATTGATATTACAAATGTACACTTTGCCCACAAGATTGTTTTTACCTTGAGTCAGTCTTTGCTTCTGTTACCTATTCTGGCTCTGATCCTCAAGGTTATGTCACTGCCCGACACCAACTGCTCCAAGGATGCTGTCTGTGAGACTCAGAGCCTTTCTTCTTCTCTGGGAAGGGCTTCATTACTTCTTCTACAATCACTAGCATACAGCCAAGGAGGTCAACTCATCAATGCTTATCAATATCTAAAGGGAGGGTGTCAGGAGGATGGGGCCAGGCTCTTCTCAGTGGTGTCCAGTGACAGGACGAGGGACAGTGGCCATAAACTGGAGAACAGAAGGTTCAACCTGACCATGAGGAAACCCTTCTTCCCTGGGAGGGTGACAGAGCCCTGATCAGGCTGCCCAGAGAGGGGGTTGAGTCTCCTTCCCAAAGCTGCCTGGACTTGTTCCTGCGTGATCTACTCTAGGGGATCCTACTCTGGCAGGGGGGTTGGACTAGGTGATCTCTAGAGGTCCCTTCCAAACCCCACCACTCTGTGAACCTGCTTCATAAGACACTACATAGAATTCATCCCCTCTCACCTTCCATTGCACCATCATACACTTCCCTATCCACTAATAACGTCCATCCTGTACTCAGAAAAGTGATTATTAAATATTCATGTCTCAGGGATAGACACTTTATCCACAGATCTGCCCACACGTACCATCAAGTACAGTAGTTCCACTCATCTCCTTCATTCTTTCTCCCTTGTAATTTAGAGCAGACTCAAAATATGAGTTAATGCACCTTTTTTCATCACCTTCTCCCCAGCTTGAAAATTTATTATGTATTCCAGCTAGCCTGATGAGGGTCAGATGCATATGGGACGCTTCAGTTTCCTAGGCTGCATTTCATTTCGAGTAAGGCACAGGTCTTAGATGTCTTGAATAGAGTGTAGCTGACAGTGAGAAAAGTCACATGGGCCTGAATAATACAAGGTAAGAGTCCAAATAGTGCCCTCTTTCCTATTATTCATAGATGTTCCTACACCTACATTCACTGAACTGCAAATACTGAAAATGCACCCGGTGTTCATTTGGCTTTTTTCTTACAGTGCTTTAGCTTTGGTTGTATTTGTAACAACAAACTATGGCAATGGGAGATTCTTTTGTCATCTGACTTGATCAAAGTCACAAAGATCTTTTAAACAAGGGGAATAGCTAGTTTTTCTGCCTGTCCTTTTTGTTAAGCAGACTACTAACAGAAAACACTTTTTTTTCCAGAAACAATCCTCTCCTTTTGCCTAACTAGCATTCCATACATTAATTTACCCGTGAATGCTTTACATGTTACCAGGAAGTATTGCAAATACTTTCCGTATGTTGAACCATTAAAAATACATTGCTATTGAATCTCCTCTTTCTTCCCCCTCCACCCCAATACTGATGCATCACTTCTCTACTGTTAGAAATGGTCCTCAATACTCCGGGTTACCTTCCAGCACCCTTGGGCAAGTGATAAGCCACTCTACATGACCCTTTAACCCCCTCCCCTCAAAATGACCTGTCACTTCCCGACCCCCTGGTTCCTCTGGGCAGTAAACAAGGCTTGCTCCAGGAGCAGTGTGATCCATTATTAATCCTGCATCACTGTGTCTGGGACTTTCAGTCCAAGGCAGAAATAAAAAGACTGCAGAGCAGGCAGACTAGGACTGCAATCAGAGCAGGGCTTGTAATTTAATAGAGCTACCTGGAGTAGTGCTGTAATCCCAAACAGCCTTCACAGGTTGTTTGGAGAGAGATTCCCTAAATCCTCACATCAGCTACAAATATATTGTTGCATTACTACGATGGATTTAAATGCTTTTGAAGTCAATAGAGAAATTCTTATGGATTTTTTACAGGCTCATGTGTTTTATATATATACACACACACATATAAGTACATATATAAATCTCCCAAGGGGTTTAATCGGGTTTGAGAGTCCCTGAAGAACTCATGACTGAGACCCTAAGGAAAGGCACAAGCTGAAAGCTCTCTGTAGGATTTTGTTATAACGTCTTTTGAACAGAGTTTTTATTCCATTAACCACCATTTTTCTTTTCTTCTCGTTTTTGGCAAGGCGAGAGTTGGCTCTATTCCTTAATGTAGACATCACCATCTCAGAGCACGTTCCCAGGGAGGCCAATTTAAAGACTGACAAGAAAAATCACCCATTCTATTTGGACAGAGAGTAAATGATATTTTTCCAGCTGGAAAAAAAAAAAAAAAAAAAAAAAGGGGTGTGGGGGGGTGGGAGAAGTAAATCCTGCTGTGTAATCCTAATCAGGTTTGCTGGAAAAATCAGGGAAAGCTTGATGTTTTGCCAACCTGAGGATCACAATTATGGGAAAAGCTTACTGAGCTTTATTGGCTTGTACCGTTGCATTAATTTTCCCAGAATTCTGTTTTTCCCTCGGTGCAGAAGCACACCCTGACCAAGGCCAGGTGGATGTTTATAGTGACCTGCCCACATCCACCCACACCCTCACTGCTGCCAGTGCCATTGAAGCTGGGTCACGCATTCATTTTTCAGTCACATTTTTACCTTGCCCATCTTGCGCCCTTTCCACCTCCTTTCTCGCAGCCTCCCATTACCACAGTCACCTCTTCTTCCACCTTGAGCAATGTGCCTCCTCCTGCTTTTTCTCAGCTCCTGAAAGGGCTGAGGGATGATGCTGGATCAGTGCATCCCCAGCACTGCTAATAGCTTTGAGCAGGTGGGTTCGGAGGTAACAACAGCAACAGTCAAAAACACCATCAAGCAAGATGGGATAAGAGACCAAAACCTGTATCTGCTGGAGGGCTTGACAGAAAACAGCTCCAAGAAGACAAAGGGAAACAAGGTGAGAGACAAGTTAAAAATAAATACAGGTATCCTTTGGAAGGCACAGATCAGATCAAAAGCTTCTGACATTTTAACTTAACTGATGGCTGTGAAAGCACTTACAAATCAGAGAACAACTTGCTGCTATGGGAGGGGAAAGTGCTTCGGTGAGGAAAAATCTTTTTTTTCTCCAGAAAAAAAGAAGATATTTATATATATTTTTGTCTCATACTGATTTGGGAATGGGTGTCATGGTTTAACCCTATCTGGCAACTAAGCACCACACAGCCCCTCACTCACTTTCCCTTGGTGGGATGAGGAAGAAAATTGCAAGGGTAAAAGTGAGAAAACTTGTTTAATAAGTAAAGCAAAAGCTGCACACGCAAGCAAAGCAAAGCAAGGAATTCACTCACCAGTTCCCATGGGCAGCCAGGTGTTCAGCCAACCCCAGGAAAGCAGGGCTCCACCACATGTAATGGGGACTCCTAGGCAATTTGTCTTCCTAGACAAATGCCATCATTCCAAATATCCTTTCCTCCTTCTTCTCCATCTTTATATGCTGAGCAGATGCCATATGGTCTGGAATATCTCTATGCTCTTTTCTTTCAAAGCAGGAGGGGAAAACAAACAAAATCCAAACCCCAACACCACAGAAACCGCAAATGTAGACCAAGAATGAAAGGCAAAGTGAGGTGCATATAGTGGATGAGTAAAGCATGGGTAAGGAGTAAGAAGCCTCGAGCTTCTTTAAATGTCTTTCTATTGCTAATTAAAACACCATGCAGAATTTCCCATGGGAGGAATGATGGAAATTGAGTGTTGTGGCCCAAGCCTGAGAGAGAGGTGAGATGCAACTGCTTCTTTCCAAGATGAAATTCTCTCCCACACTTCTTTCCCCTGTCCTGTCTCACCCAGCTTTGCTGCACACACACCCACCCCCCACACACTGTTGCCCATCCTGGAGCCAAAAGCCAAGCAAGCCAAGCAGAGGACTTTTCCGTACTCCTGCACTTCACCAGGAAGGGATGTAAGAGCGTGAAGTCAGTTAACTCAGGATAAGGCCATCTGGGGACACACAGTGTGGGTGATTTTCTCCTCTCCATGGTAAATTTACCTTGGATGTCCTGAAGCTCAGTTTGGGTGACAATTAAGTGCCTACCAGTGGCCTCGGGGCAATTTGTCCCAGGGGTATACCGCACGCTGGGTCTCAGAAGCAAAGCTGCAGAGCAGAGAGCACTTTTGCAGCCCTCTCCCTGTCCCCAACACACTGACCCAGCACAGAGCCCTCCTGCCACAGCCCCTCTCCCAGCCTGCCTTCACAGCCCTGCTCACCGCCCGGCTGCAATGCGAAAATCAAAATCCTCCGCACTTGCTGGAATAATCTTGTGTCATGTTCACAGAGATCAGGCAGGATTTATTTCTAGATGAAACTCAGCTGATAATATAAAGCAAGTTATTAATCCACTCAGGCCAGCCATCTAACACCCAAAGCCTGTTACTCTTGCTGGCTGGAAGGAGGTATTTGATTGAATCAAGAGGGATTTGTTTAGCTCTGTCTTCTTGTTTAAGTTAGAAGCTGCTTAAAATTTGTAGCTGGGGTTCGTGCCCCCGCATCCACCTCCTGACTGTTGGCTCTTCACTACCGGTGACCGAATCCGTGAACTGAGGCTTTGCAGTAAAAACAGGAACAAAAGTCAGGATTCATATTCTCTGTGCTACATTTTCCTTTAGTATCAAGATGCCAGGACTAGAAACAAGACCAAGTCTGATCATTCATAGCATTTTTTTGTCTTGAATATTCATTAAATATTTCTTCCTTTCAGACTATGAACTCTGCTTCCCCTGCTTCTCCTCTGGTTAGGGCCCACCAGATCTCCGTCTTCCCCTCTCCCATCGTAAGACTCAAGCTGATACCCCAGTACCTCTCTCTATTGCCCCATCTTTTGGCCTCCCCCCACCAGAACCTTGTTCCCAGCCATGGCACATCCCCACACTCCTGACACAGGATGGACAAGATGCAAGGCAACACCCTTCACCTTTTACTGCTCTTCCTGGTTATGGAAAAGCTGGAAAAATTGGGGTGTACATGATGCTTTGAAGATTGGAGGAGTTTTGAGCAGTTGTGTTTACATACCTCTGTGCTGGAAAACTCCGATTTCTCCACAGCAGTGCTTTAGATCTGTCAAAACTCTGTGTTTAGCTGCTGGTTTAACCACAGGGACTGGATTTTCTCTCTTTTTCTGTCAGCGGGTTTGATGAGAGAACTGGTATCAAGAGGATCAGCCAGAGAGTGATGATAATGCTGTTAGCCTGCGAGTCAAAGCCCACTGCCTTCACTGCAAGCCTTTCCATAGGCTTCAGCGGGGCTCGATCCGCCCTACGCATTGCCACAGGACAGGGCAGGCTTCGCTTTGAAACATCTTCAGAGTTGGACACCAGAATTTCCAACGGCCACGATGTGGGGTCTGGTCACTGAAGTCTGCAAATAGGCAGGGGAAGAAGGGGGAAGAAAAGAAGATTACCACCACCACTTCCTTAAATGCCTTTCTCACTGTTTCCCCCATTGTATTTCTTCTCCAAGCATTCCCTAACATCCCTAAAGGATCTGAAAAGAAAAAGGTATTGACTCATTTTTAACGGAGGGATGTAAACACAAAAGAACTTGTACAAATAAACAAATAAAAATGAGAGAAGTGAAGGAAATAAACGCAAAAAAAAGAAAAAAATTATTAAATGTTTTGAGAGGTTGACAGAAAAGCATTAGTTTAACTCCTCTTTCCCGTAGTCTGAAATCAGCTAAATGCAAGTATCGCAATTCCCCACGTCGCTATTTATTGCATTATGCAGAAACTCTGCTATCTGGGGGGATGAGCAGACCTTGCCGTGCTGTGACAAGCTGCCAAAGTTTCTGCACGCTCCCGAGCAGCCACAGTAAACGAGGACAGCCCCCACGTGCCCCTAACGAAGCGCGCGCGGTGCCCGCAATCTGCCTCCCGCGTCACCCGCGACGGGCGCCCCAGGAATAAACCAACACGTGGAAACGCCTGGCAGCGGGAGCAGCACTGGGTCTTCAGCAACGGGAGTTCGTGGGCTTCGACACCTCGTAACAGTCATCGGTGATGCTTTAAATTAGAGATTAATTGAGCAGTCACAGGCCTGAGCCTCTGACCATCAGAGGGCTTAAACATCCTCCTTAAGATGCCGTTTGACACCATGAATTTTGGGGGGAGGGGTGGCAAGACCATAGCCTCTCATTTAGGCTTTCTGCCTCCTTACGCACTAAAAGCTGGAAGCTAATTACCTGCTTTCACAAAATGGAAGAGGGATAAGGGAAGGTGTGACAGACAGGTGGCTGTCACGGGGGATTGTCTCTTCACGTAAATGCCGGAATCCATTCACAGGCTCCAGAAAAATCTTGTCCCCGAGAAAATATATGCCAGATGCAAAGCGCGTGATACGCTCCTCTGCGGCGGCTTCCCCTTCGCAGCCCCCAGTTAATTATAACTTTGAGGAATAGCAGCCTGTAATCACGTACGTGGAAACTCATTTCTCTTTAAATGAAACCTGGCTAACGGTTGCTTTTTACTGGAACAATTTTCAAATAAACAAGCTCTGAAACTTAAAAGGAATCTTAAACTCCGTTAAATAATACAGTTCCTTCACAGGAATTTCTCCTGGGAAGGGATGTCTTCTATTCAAGTGCCATGTTATGACAAGCATGACAGACTTGATAGCGATCTGTTCCAACTCATGACATTGCTTAAATTAGGTTAGATAGAATCTGTACAGGCTCTCTAAAGAAAGCTCCTCTGGGTGAAAGCACTATTATTTTTGTTAATGGCTGTGAATTATGATTTTCTTCTCCTAGGAGTCATAAACTATGTTGCTACACAGTAGTACATCATGTAATATATGTAATACATGATTCCTTAGTAGGGGAGGAAACTATTACATTTGCATACATTAGAGCCAGAGTTGTAATCAGAACGTGTTTTCCCACTTCCTTCATTGAATATTTATGGATTTCTTTCCCACTTCTCCTTCTGCTGCACATGTCTCCTGCTTGACCTGGTGTCTTGCTCTATCTTATTCAAACTTCGGAAGGGTGCATGTTTATGGCACGTTCCTATTGCTTTGCAAACACCAAGCGACTGGCTTTCTTTCAGATTGCTTTCTAAGCCTCACACGCGCTGCCATGCATGTGCAGCCACAGCCTCCGCCACGTGAAGAGACAGATGGAGGCAGGAAGCAACTTAACTCCATCGCTGTGGGCTTCCGAGCACATCAGGGCATGAGGCAGCAGCTGATGACACCAAGGACACTTGCAGGTAAACAAGGGGATTTTAAGGTTGTAGCAACACCTGAGCAAGCTCAGAAATGCCACAGCCAGCAAGTGACACTTCATACCTTCAAGGGCTGCCAGAGCAGGGCTGTGAGAGAGGACAAACCAGCTCATCCTCCTATTTCAGCCCTCTCACAGCACAACAGCTCAGCACCAGCCATTAGTAGCAGGGTGGACTGGCACAGAGTGATGCGTTCAGCGCTGTGCCACTGTTTCCAGTGCATTCCATAGAGTTGTTTGAGGGCTGAGATCTTCAAAGGTGCTCTTGGGCTCCTAAGTCACTAAGGTTTTACTCAGGAATCCTGCTCAGCAGTCCACTGGGCAAACTCACACTTGTATTCTTCCACCTTTGCTAATTCATGTCTGGAATTTAAAAAGGACCCACGCAAGTGCGAACCCAGATCATTAGAAGATAGATGCAAGGGTTTGTTCTGAGCTTATGTGAACACACCTACTTCCCCGTCAGTAAAAAGCAAGCTGAGAGAAGGCTCACACCCATTTGTAATTTGCAAAGAGGAGCTGAAGGCCATCTGCACGACTTGGACAGAGAAGCAGCAAGGACACTGGTTTTGATGCCACATGTGGTCCCAGAAACAAAGCAACAAAACTGGAATATTCTCAGAGGATCAGAAGGCAATATACCACCAGGAAACATTAACACTCGGGACTTGGGAAGAAATTCCTTCTGAATGCTATAAAGCAACACAAAGTACACAAAGTCCTAAGAAACGCTCTTGGATCTCAAGTACACAAACCTACCCCTGGCCCGTTTTACCAACTACAGCATCTGCAACCCACGTAACAGCACATCTCCAGTCCCCACTCTAGATAACATTTGTACAAGTGTCTGGGGTTAAGACAGAAGGAGAGATCAGGTGAGACATCACCCACCGGTTCCTGCAGCCTTGCTGAAGAACTCGGACACTGGCAAAAGCAACTGATTATGGATCAGCTCCTCAGCACACAACTGCTGATCAAAACAGAGCAGACCTTCTCCATGTCCATCACCCTGGCAAAGGCTCAGCCAGGTTAAGAGGAGGTTTCACATCCGCATGTCAAAGGCTTACAGTAATAACAGGCTGCACGTTCAGAACTGAGTTATTGTTGGTGAAGGGAGGTTAGAGAGAAACCAAGAGCATTTCTTACTGACTCAAACCAATTTAAGCTCAGGTTCCCGGAGTGACAAGTTGTTATTTGTTAGCCAAGAGATCATTCAAGGCAAACTTCAACCTTGCAGACAGCCTACGGCAGCACAGCACGCAGCGATGGGCAGAGGCTCCTGTCTGTGGATGGCGGGAGCTGAGAGCACTGCACAGTTGCAGGCCACTGACCCCGAAGGGACACATAAAGATCTCTGTTTTGCCATATAGAAATATTCTCTATCTCAGAGAAGATTTATTGCTGGGCTGCCAGGGAAGAGGTGCCTTTGCTGCTCTTCATTAGAGAGAGGGTGGTTACAGCAGAGGAGGGGAGGGCATTACACAGTACTCCAAGGGTTTTAATATATGACTGAAGATGTACTTAGAGCTAAAATGCGTTTAGGTGCCTAAAAATGCAGTGAAGCACAGGTCCCTGAGGAAGGAAGCTTCTCCTGGGCAGAGCTCAGCAGAATTTCCCAGTCAAGGGAAATGTAACGACAGGAGCACCGCACCTCTCTGCTTCGCTGCTCTCTGCATCTTCAAAATGCAAAGATGCCTTTGCAGAACTGAGTTAAAGAGCAGCTATGAAACTAAAAGGTGGGGCTGGGGGTGTTTAAATGGGATATTGCAACTTCTGAGCCATCAGGACAGGCACAAAGCAAACAGTATCCGCTGGTTTTACTTTAGACAGTTGAATTTGTGACAAATTCACATTTAAAAAAAATAACATGTAAAAAGCATCTTGAAATAACTTTGGCCTCTCTCTTTCTGCATGAAACACCAGCCACAGTTACTTAATAATTACGTTATAGTCATTTGCCATCCTGGGATGGACAGACACCGTCACTCTGCTCCTGTATTCAGCCTTGAAAGATCATTAATGTAAAGTAAACAAGTAAGGAACACACTTTAAACCACTATTCAAACTCACGGTCCCTAAAGGAGGTGTCACATACAGTTGTGCAGACATGTCTCGAGTATCCACCCAGTTGACCACAATTGCAACCTGTGGGGAAGTTGGTAATTGTACTTTATCACAATTTTTTTGCTTTTGATAAACAGCAGACTTCAGCTTGCAGTGTTGTTCATCTAGCAACTTTATGAAAACAACACTTCCTTTCAAAAAGAACTAGATATTTATTGCTGATAAGTGTTATTTGATCATTTTCACTAAATTAAATTGAAGTTCATACTGCATGAAAATGCTCTATAAAATTACAATTTAAGCAAAAATTACATGAATCATAGACAAACTGACACCACTTAAAAACACTGCATGGGTATTATTTAACCATGATATATGCAAATCAAATGCAAATTAAATAGTGGTGGGTGTGGTGTGTATGCAAATTTCAAACCCTACCCAGTCCCAATTTCCCCTTCATGAACTGCCTACAGCTATAACTCTCAGAATTTATGAGATGCTCAGCTTCTAATACAATCCTTGTCATTGTAATGAAGCAAAAATAATGGAAAATGATACAAAGTTAACCTACTGCCATAGTCTCCAACCCTTTTCAGGGGTTTGGCCAGACAAAGAAGTGCTCTCTCGAGGATGGACAGGCAAGGCATAGCATGGAAGGTGTTGGTATGTGTGAAAAACACAGTATACAGAGGGTACCTGAAGCTTTCTGTGCTACCCAGCACAGAGCTGAGACACTGAGGGCTGGGGCTCATCCACAGTAGAGAGCACAAACTAACAGCTGCCCCACTGCTCCTTCCAGCAGCTCATGGGTACAACAGATCAATAAAAACCTCTCTGCAGCTGCTGTACACCTCGTACCTGCTGCTCCAACCTACATCTCTCTCATTTCCATCAGATGTAGCCCACTTTTCTGCAGCAAAAAATCACTTTCGTCAGCATCTCCCCATGGTTTCAGTGCAATCTGTCTCTTTGTTTTCCATCAATAATGTGAAATGACAAATTCCATGAAGAACTCTATCACACCTCTACCTAGAGGGGATATTTTTATGTTGCTAAGGCCTAAATGCCTGGATTTAATTTTTATAAAAACAGAGCCCAGAGTTTTGGACAAAAGGTATCCCCCATTTCAAACCAAATTAACATCTTGGGGAATCTTCACACCTAAGGTGTGACCTGGCTGTAGAAATGACACGTGCGTGGGGCACACATTATGCAGGGGTCAGTATTTTTCTGGAGGAGAGACAGTGACCACCCTCCTGGCCGACCTACCTGTCACCCTTACAGGACATACACCACTGAAAGAGCAGTGCCCAGAGCTCGGGCTGAGCCGTGTAGACAGGTGCACTTCAAACCCAAGCGCCTCCAACACTCGTCCCAGAGGGAAATTTTCCACATGCTAAACTTACCAAGCATTACGAGCATTCTCCTCCATCTTCTGACACTGGAAGGCCTTCTGTTGTTGATTTCCTTTGAATTTTCCTTTTGAATCATTTATCTGAGCGCTCACCCAACGGCTGTGGGGACTTCCACCCTGTGACAGCCGCCCCATGTTTTCCTTGAGAATTTGCAAAGAGCCTTCCAGCGGCTTCATTTCCCACCAGGGAACCTAGACAGCAGATTTAGTTGCAAGAGACTTGGTGACAGAGGAGCTGTCTCCCTGACCAGGAAGACTCAGAGGAGTTGTTCCTCCATCCTCCCATGAAGGGGTTTCCCTCACAGTTTCAAAAGCAATAGGATAAAGCAGCCCCAGCATCTCTCCTTCACTTTCCTCCTTCCTATCTCCCATAATACAAAAGGAATTTGTCTATTTTTCACGCCTGTATTAGACTCACTGCACTTCTCATCAGACCCTTTCTCTGAGGACATACCTATAGACATACCTTTTGTTTGAAAACAGTTCCCCGTCACCACCCACAGCAAATCTGAAGAGTCAATGCTAATATTTACTGAGTAGGAGAAGGGAGGCACCATCCAGCCCCACTGGGCACAAACACAAGACTCACTTCACCGACAGCCTTCGGAGCTCAGCCTCCCCCACAGAGAGCAAAGCCGACTCCAGAAGGAGCAGCCAGAGAGGAAGAGCAGAAATGGAGGTTTTCCTAACCCCACTGATGGAGAACTTGGAGGAAGGATGGACCTAAACACACAAGGCTGCTCAGTAAGTCTGGTTCAGAGGAACACCAGGACTCATGGCTGTAGCCCACCACTCACAGCTATGGTAACTGAGTGTGTTTGCCAACTGTGACTACATTTCCTATTTTTATTAGATATTCACTAGCCGTGAGGCCTGCCATAGCCATGTAGAAGGGATGTTTACTATGTAAAACAGAGACAGGCCTCAACAGAGGATTAAATAATCTATTTTGGCTCTGAGTAAGCAGCTCCATTAGGCACAAAGGAGAGCTTGCTTTTTATTTCACACTCAGTGAAGGCAAATCTTGTGTTTCTGGAGACTGGAGAAAGCTGCCTTTTCCTCTGTGAACTCCTTTTGGAGATAGCACAGTTCCTCTGAGTCCAGAGTAGTCCGGAAATCTCTGCACCAGAAAAAGGTGTATGAAGAGGAAATCAAGGAAAACCGAAACTCACAGCACAATGTGCACCAAGCCGAATCCACTGCAAATAGAACATCCTCATTTGTGACTCCAGACCTCGGAGTAACACAATCAAAAGCAGTGTCTGATAGTGCAGCATTTGTGACTTGTTCTGTTCCCAGCTAATTATCCCTTCCTTAGGTGAATGGAAAAGAGTTTAATTTGTTTTTGCAAAGCTCATTCCATCAAATTAGTCAGAAAGGCACACTGCGCTTTCACTGCCGGTAAAACCTGCACCTAGGAACTACTGAGCAGAGTAAAGCCATCGCTCAGTGTTACATTTTCTATTTGACAAACTCAACCAGTTCCTCCAATGGGGTTGAGGAACAAAATGTGCAGTAAAACGCCCAGCGTATACCACCTTCATCTGGCACACGGATCAGGAACACACTTGGCTTCCTCCCACCCGCCCTCAGATCCAAAGGATGGTGCTGAGCTTTCAACATACCCACTCCTTTTTCCATACGGATAGCACAAAACAACCCAAAAAAACACTGCATCTTCTCCTCTCCCCCCTCTCCCTCTGCCTGCAGGAGCATGGGATTTCCCAGCACTGATGGTGACAGCTCACCAAGATTGCTGTCACATGGGATGTTATCCTCCCCTTTCCAACATTCCATAACGTATGCTCACTCATACTAGAGACCATATAGCTCTGGAAGTCACACAGCTTCACAAGGATAGAGAGAGCACGCAGCTTTGGATTAGCAGGGCTATCCACCATTTACGAGTCTTAGCCTATTCTTAGCCTTGGAAGGTAGGAAGGAGGAACGGCTCCTACCCAAGGAGTGGTCTCCGTGGAGTATTAGCAGCCCAGCACTTTGGGAGCTCTCGTTAGCAGTCAGCACTTATTTTATCGGCTGCTGTTAGGCTGCGCCTGTGCTTTGGTCTCATGAGTCTGTCAATGTAATCATCCACCTGACGTCTCCTCAGTCTGCTGTATGCTTTATGGCCTTATTCCTCCATAACGTCACTGTATACCTTCACTTCACGGGGGCTGACCTTCAGAGGCAAAAGCTACCGTTAGATAACTGTTATCCATAAATCCAGCTCAGTCTCTGTGTCCCATTGATCCTTCTCCATATTGAGCTGAACCCAAGTCCTGTTCAAACTCATGGGAAACCTCTGGCCCCAGATGTATTTCTCTTTATCCTGTCTTCGTGCTTCTCTGACCAAGTAAGCTGTAGTGTTACTAAGCTATTTTTTTTTATAAAAACAATACTTTCCTTTTTGGAAATTTAAAGAAGTGAATTACAGAATTACAGCAGACAGACCCACAGGGGGACTGGAAACAGTTACCCAGTCTATTCCCCCAGTCCCAACAGAGGACCATAACTAATCATGAAAAATCTTGTTAAAGCTATTCTGAGAATTTCCAGGAGTGAATCTTGCTGCACTTGTATTTAGACATGATTTTTTAAATTATTTGCAAGGCTTCGTCTTTGCAGAGTTTTTTATATAAATTCTAGCTCCACGGAGTGAATCAAATTAAAGATCATTATTACTGGGGGGGTGTTGGGGGACGGTGTTTGCATTAAGCCAGTGTGTAAAATACACAAGGCAATGTCAAAACAAATTGGGAGTCTCTTTGTCTGCACTTTCCAGTCTGAAAAGATTCCAAACTATACAATGCAAAACACACACGAAGTTGGAAAGTATCCTATGGGGAGAAATAATGAATAAAACAATTTGATGCCTTTCCAAACTGACAAAACAAAGAAACATTCTGAGCAGCCATTCTCAGGGATAAAAATCATTCAGCTTTTCATTATATGTGTTAATTTATGCTTTACATATTTTAAAAACCAGTACATTTGTGACTTGAAAACCTGCTATTACATCTCACTATGAGTGTCACTCATACAATACACAGAGAAGCACTGGTAGATCCAAGCACCAAGGATGGTGCATTTGCAATTACTACCAGCACTTGCTAGTTTAGCATGGGATGGTTCTTCGCTGAATGATATTTTTTCCTAACCACAGATGGCCATCTCCTTCCCAACCACAGCCCTGGCCTCAGTGACATCAGTGGAGGAAGGTCTCAAGGTATTTGGCTCGGTCACCTTACAAGAAGGTCCAACCCTTTGAAGTAGATTTTAGTTCATTAACCCCACTGCACCCAGCTAATGAACAAATGCAAATCTCCTTATACAGAGTCCAGTAGAGCAGAGACAAGCCAGCCCCTCCAGAGCTGGAGGGATCTGGAAACCATCAGGATGAAGTTACTGGAATACCATTGCCCTAAACCTTCTCAGTTCGCAAAAAGTATTTTCTTCCAACTGAGCCATATGTTGAATCCGTTCTGAAGCCAGTTGCTCATTCTGCAACACCATTAAACAAAAGAGAAAGGGAGAAAAATGCCTAATGCTCTAGCAGCTGATCATCTGCAAGATCAGATGCCAATAAACCCAGTCAGACTAGACAGGACTTCAGCTGGGTGGTTGTAATTAGTCATGATTGCATCACTGAGACATGATTCAGTGATGGTATTGACTCTTGAAAAGATCACTCTTTTCACCTTTGCTCCTTCACATCAAAAAGTCTTAATTCACATTCCAGGACATATTTTAGTATGTACCAGACAAATGAAGAGGAGATATTAGCTGTTTTTCAGTTTCAGATGCAGAAAGCATCCTGCATTGAATAAGCAGAATTAAAAAATAAAAATTAAAATTTTTAAAAAAACAACAGACAACAAGGTAGAAAATAAGATGCTCTACAGCACATTCTCCTCCAAACAGTCTCCTCCCTCAAATAAATTACAGAGTAGCTGTCCACCACCACATGGGAACTTCATATAGAGACATTCAGCTGTAGGAAAATGCATAAATTCATTCCTATTTTGAAAACCGTGTTATCATCTGGATTTTCTTATGAGGCAGACATATTTTGCATCGTATTTTCAACACAAAATCAGAAATCTCGTATTCTGGAAGCACTACAAATGTAGCATATGATTGGAATAATTACCAACTAATGCGAACAGAGATCAGAGGTTACACTACACACCAGCACGGCTGAGAACAGCTGAAAAGTAGTTTGCCTTGCAAAGAAGCCTCAACGTGTCCTAAGCAAACAAACCAGCCAGAGAAATTCGTTACGTATTTTCTACCATTGTCTTGGCAGTCTCACCCCATCTATTCCCTTTATACCTACCCAGAAGGTCACCCCATGAATCTGTAAGCCAGCAAAATAAATAGTCATGGAGAAGTGTCAGCTTATTAATCATGTACATGACTCTTCCTGGAAAAGAAATTTTCACCTACAAGCAAACTGATGTTTATGTTTCTCTGCTCCAGCTATGTTCAGCCCATCACACATGCCAGATCACTACAAGTTATGAAAAAAACAAAATAAGAATTAGAGTCATTATATGTGAAAGAGATTGATGACTTTCCTGCCCGATAAAAGTCAGTGAAGAATAAAAATGCCCTATTATACACAGAAGGAAACAATACTATTTATTTTTTTTTTTTAAAACCAGGATTCAAAGTATGTATTCAAAAAAGCAATTCTTCAGAGCACTTATTTCTGCAGTAAATACTTTCTTTGAGCTTTTCAAAAGCTGATCCTTGACCTTGAAAGTTCTTACATACATTCTCAGCTTACCAGCTCCCTGCTAGCTGACAACACTACCACATTGGTCAACATCCTCCGTATCGAACAGAGGGATATAGCCCATGAAACAACACAGACAGTTCTGCTGACACCCAGGAATATCCTCATGGACGCCACCAACCTTGCCCTCCTGAATCAGCCTGCAGCCTTTGATACAAAGGCTGAAGAAACTATTAATAACCACATATACCAGAAGTACAGAGTTCATCCTCAGAATAGTTGCTATTCCTTGTCTCCAGCAAACCTAAGAGGGGAGACAGGTTCTGTTCTCCCTTCCTTGAGCAACCCACAGGCATCCACATAATCCTTCCTTCCCTCCATCAATTGTGCAAGAAGACTGGGAGCAGGCTTGGTTACCAACCGCGTGCGGGCGCCAGTCAGTGTCCGCGCTCTCCGCGGATACAACCCTCGTCACTAACAGCACTCCAGAACACCTCCAGGAAAACCGTTCTTGGAGAGGAGCAGATGGCTTGAACTGAATCCAAGCAAGGCTGAAGTGAATGAATCCAAGCACAGCCAAAATGCAGGATGAGAGGAAGGATTTCTTTAAACAGCTCATGGAAACATGGTCTCCCCTCTGTGGAAAAGCACGCTGCCCACATTTGTCAAAGCTGTGCCTTGGGTCTGACACCTTGCAAATTCTGGCTGCTTAGGTGACATCAGCAATCCATGAATTTGTCACCTCTGGGCTGGATTATAACAACTCAACGTGTTTTGAAGCTCAGTGTGGGAACTGTACACCAGCTCCAGCTGGTTGGGAATGGGGAACAACTGCTTTTTCTCTGGCTTATGTTGCCAAGGGCATATCTCAAGTCTCACCCATAGCTCCCAGTCAGCATTCGATGCCAACTTAAGGCCCCGGTCATATTTTTCAAAGCAATTAGTATTTCAAGACCCAACGACATCAAAGTCTAAATTTTCATCTATGAACCCCCATGGCAACTGTGCTCCTTTGAGAGGTCTTAAAGCTCAGAACAAAGAATCTAGGAGAGATTTTCTAGCTATGAAAAAAACAGGCCCTTTTTATCAATAATGATGGAATATTTTTCTAGTGGAGATCAGGCAAAACCAGACTCTGGTACCCTTCAGGCATAATCTCTTTAGGGTGGATTTACTTCTTAACTTGAATGCACAACTCAGATAACTGTTTTATATCAAAACTCATCCGAACTTCCTCATTATACCAACAGCCATGAGTTTCTACTCCCTTTGAGAAGAACTGGAAGAGGTTCAACAAAGTCCATTGGACACTTATCACCGGCACTGAACTTGCCCACAATGTACAGATTAAATACTTTTAGGGAAAGTGCAGATAAGCAAGAGCAGGAAGAATGTGCTGAACACAATTTAGTCTGTGCTTCAATCCATCCTGGACAGTTTTTTGGATGACACACCATAGCAGAGAGGCAGTTAAAAATTATTTTCATTTGGTATACACCTACCTTCTCACATCTGGAGGTTTTTCAGCTTCCTCACGTGGATTATTTTGTTCATCCCTCTTTTGAATTTCAAGTAGATCTGGGAAGCTTGTTATTTGCTCCATTTCCAGCTCAACCACCTTGAAAAGTGTCCAGGGCGATGCTATCCTAGCCAGTATACCAACGTGCAGGAAGACCGATTCGTCTCCAGTATCGACTAGTGGAAGTAACAGGTTTATTTTCACTGAAAGAAGTTTGTTTTTCCAGCACCCCATGTTTTTAAGAATTACAGAGAGACAGTCTTTTGCAAAGGGACACAATCTTATATGTGGTATGTGTGTTAAGCCGAATTCAAAATGCAGTTTCTTCAGGAACTGCACTTTTTCACAAGGCTGCTTTCACCAGCCTCAGCCATGCTCCTCCTATTTCTTTCCCCTTCCCGGAACAACCCTCTCCCACTGAACTTTCTCAGCATTGAGCCCTTCTAGCAGTAAATGCTATTATCTTGCTGTTCCCACCAACATCGGCCACATCAGTTGTTAAAAACACACTCAGAGTAGCACAGGCAACCCCTCACATTCATCATATTCTGCCCTTACGCAGACAAGATTAAAGACCTTTCAGTAATTAAAGATGGAAGGATGTCACTGAAAGATACGGGGTAGCTGGGGAAGGTGAGTTATCCAAGTGGCACATCTATGATTCTCTTATCTCTTCTGACCCCTTGTTCTGAAGGCTACTGTTTGTAAATCAAGATTAATGAGAAGAACAGCACTTAAGTGCACCTGATCATAAATCTGGGAGAGTTAGTACACTCTCTGACAAGATTAATATATTTTATATCTGACAGTGTCTGTGTAATGCTGTGTTCAATTTATTACCGTCTCAGACCTTAAAGTGGATTTACTTGCAGTGCAACTTCCACTTTTTGCAGAGTGTTTCATTCACAACTCAGTATCCATTTTTGTCCTTCTTGAGGTTATTTTCATTATGAAAAAACTTGTTTCTTTTCACATAACTCCAGTATAACAATACATAAAAGAACGTATTGGCAAAGAGCCACCAAAGGGTGCTGTTAGTTAAATCAAGAGGACAACAGGCTGGGAATTTTTTGAGGAAGCATATCAGAAAATGTCATTTCACCTAAACCAAAACATTTTGTAAACAAAGGATGGTTCAAAAATGTGTTACTTAGGAAAAAAAATCATTTAATCTAAACTACATTTTTAATATATTTTTTTACTTGAAACAGTCTGCATTTCATACAGAAATGCTTTCTCCGTTTGAAATTTATAATGATCAGCAAATACCTTTTAAATTTAAACCAGTATGAACTCAAACTACCGTAATCACAACTTACTGAAATGCATTTTTTCAATTGAACCAGTTCCCTCCTCTGAAAGTCCCCCAGCTGATGAATGAAGATTGTTGAGATTTTTGTTTTCTGCCTTCATTTGGGACAAAAATACTTTTCAAATCTTGAATTTCTCAGAGATTAGGAAAACATCTCCTCCCGTGGCCTGTCCCGCCTTCTAGGACTGTGTGTTCACAATCACGTGTGCCAGAAAAATCGCTCCCGTCCCCTCCTGAACCAAAACCAGAGCTAGAGAGTTTTCAGCAGATGCCCCCAGTTTTAATCCTCTGGGGAGCAGCACATGGCCGTAGATTGTCCATCTTTTAAAATGCTTCTCTGATTCACATATAAGCCCAGTGGCCTCCAGGCTGACATGTGGTGTGGGAAGTGGTGATAGAAGGTAATTTCTCTCCCAGGAATCACCCCCATTCGCAGCTCCATCCTCACACGCTTTGGTTCTCCGCACACACAGCCGTGCTCTCACCAGCCCCTGCTCCCTGCCACAGCAGTTCCTAAAGTCGGCACCCTACCAGAAGTTTACTTCTCGTTATATTTCTTGCTCTTCAGTACCAGTCACCTCCTCCCACCACACCATATGTTCCTCATCTCCTCCCCGCTGAGCAGCCTCTGATCTCGAATCTGACAGCTGAGATGACCTCCCCCTCCTCGGCCCCCAGCTCTGTCTCAGCAGAAGCCAGTGACTGCAGTTGGCATGCTCTGCTCTCCTTGAGAGAACCAGATCTGGGAACCAGATCCACACCTGCCAACGGGAGTAAAAGCATGTCCTCCTTGCCAGCCTTGATCTACTCCGCCCCCTGATTCTGTGGGCTTTTGGGGACACCGAGTTTTTCTGTTATTTGGGTATGGAGCGCTTAAGGCAGTGCCTCGTATGTGACTGAGGTCACTGTGTGCTTTCAGAACAGAGATAGCTAAACCTGCTCACCACGTGACTTGTGACTAGCCATGTCTGAAGCCTTTTGGCCACCAAAAGCTTCTACCACAGCAAGAACCCTCAGAGTCTCAAACCAGGAGGTCATAATCTTGCCCATAAACAAACCAGTTACTCCCTGTTGGTGCGCCAGCTCTGCAGCCAGAACTAATATAAAGCAGAGTCAAGTTTCCCAATCTTCCACAGTATAAAACACTCCGCAATCAGAGGCTTATTAGCAGATAATGATTTACTTTCTACCCACCAGCTATTTGCAAAGATCATCCACTCTCCCTGTCTGAAGTACCGTCAGGGTTTCTCCATAAGGCTACTCCATCTATCATTAGGGGGATTTAAACTGTAAACAGGACAGCTGCATGACAAAGTCTAATTATACCCTGAGAAGACAAAGCACCGTGTGCCCACACATTGCACTGGAATTAGAAGTCCAGGTAGAACAGAAGAGAGGCTTTTAATTAAACAGTGTCAGTTCCCTTTCACAGAAAGCCTACGATTTAATTTAAATGCACACACTGGAAGAACAGGAGGTCAAGCACCTTCCCCATCTTGTGGGCTTCAGGCCTAGTGATTGCCATAACACGACACGCTCTTTGCTGCCCACCTGCCTCACATTTCTGCTTAGAAGTACTTCGTCCCTTTCTTTTTTTTTGGCTTTCTTTCCTTTAATTAGGAGTAAGGAAAAGGTTGTAGTGACTTCATAGCATGTCAGATTTAATCTGCATAAGACCTCATCACATGTTGGGGGGGTGCGTGGCAGGAGTTTTTAATAAAGGATTACAGAATGCACCTGCTGTGGCTGAAATATTGTGAGCTTTTTCTAAGCTCTGGGAGGACTGCATTAGGTCAGGTTTGACCTGAACATTTATTACTTACCAACCTTTGGCGTTGGGTTGGAGTCTGAGGCACAGTGACGATTCCAGCTGATTTAAATTGCCAAAAAGGTGATCACGTCGTTTGCATGAAATCAGACAAGTGTTTGTCTTAATGGCTGCTTCAAAGACGGGCAGAATTCCTTTGCCCTAGACAGCGTATTTTATTTTTGTTCCCAGATGTCATCAGATAATGACTTCTACGCCAACAAGTTAATTGCAAAAGCAGAGCAATGCAAAACCAGACTGAACTATAGTCATGAATTTTCTACAATTGCTTCAAATTTAATGTAACAAGCAGAGTGGTTCATGAAGGAAGATTGCTGATGCCATGGAAAATAAATGCTGTTTCCGATTGTAACCCAGACGAATGATTTGCCAATTTTCCCCTTTACTTACACCACTTGTACTGCTCATTTCTTACACCTTTCCCAGGATGTGGGACATGGGGGTCCATCGCTTTCTCCATGTGAAGGAGTTCAACCCGAAGCTCACCGGCTACACCTTTGCCTTGCCACCTGGCGTAGGTACGGGAAGGAGCCCTCACTCCAACCAGCTCCACATTGCACAGGCAGGAAAAGCACCCGTGCACTCTCCTATGGGTTTGAGGAGTCTCCCGCTCACACTTCTGTTCCGTTTGCTGGATTTGAGGTTGTTTCAGCTAAGAAAAGCTCACCATAGACCACTACTGGCATGTGCAGCCCTACAGCCTGGTTCAGCAGCTCCTCCC